>NC_143037.1:60095000-60112500 GCF_057628025.1 Oncorhynchus mykiss
CCTCCACACTACCCTACCCCTCCTCACCACCCATCCCCTCCTCACTACCCATACCCTCCTCACCACCCATCCCCTCCTCACTACCCATCCCCTCCTCACCATCCATCCCCTCCTAACTACCCATCCCCTCCTCACCACCACCCATCCCCTTTTCCTCCCCTCACCACCACCCATCCCCTCCACACTACCCACCCCCTCCCCAACCTACCCCACCACCCACCCCTCCTCACTACCCATACCCTCCTCACCACCCATCCACTCCTCACTACCCATCCCCTCCTCACTACCCATCCCTCCTCACCACCCATCCCCCCTCACTACCCATACCCTCCTCACTACCCACCCCCTCCACCCCACCCCACCCACAACCCACCCCACCTCCCACTACCCCCTCCTCACCACCCATCCCCTCCTCACTACCCATCCCCCCCTCACCATCATTCCCCACCACCACCCATCCCCCTCACCAATCATCCCCCACCACCCCATCCCCCTCACCATCAATCCCCTCACCACCACCCATCCCCTCCTCACCACCACCCATCCCCTTTCCCTCCCCTCACCATCAATCCCCTCACCACCATCCATCCCCTCCCTCACCATCAATCCCCTCACCACCATCCATCCCCTCCTCACCACCCATCCCCTCCCACCATCCATCCCCTCCTCACCATCAATCCCCTCACTACCATCCATCCCCTCCTCACCACCCATCCCCTCCTCACCATCCATCCCCTCCTCACCACCCATCCCCTCCTCACCACCCATCCCCTCCTCACCACCGATCCCCTCCTCACCACCATCCATCCCCTCCTCACCACCCATCCCCTCACCACCATCCATCCCCTCACCACCACCCATCCCCCCTCACCATCAATCCCCTCACCAGCCTCCATCCCCTCCTCACCACCCATCCCCTCCTCACCACCCATCCCCTCCTCACCACCCATCCCCTCCTCACCACCATCCATCCCCTCCTCACCACCCATCCCCTCACCACCACCCATCCCCTCCTCACCATCCATCCCTTCCTCACCATCATCCCCTCCTTACCATCCATCCCCTCCTCACCACCCATCCCCTCCTCACCACCACCCATCCCCCCCTCACCACCCATCCCCTCCTCAGCATCCATCCCCTCCTCACTACCCATCCCCTTCACACCACCCATCCCCCCCTTCTCCATCCACTCCTCACCAACCATCCCTTCCTCACCATCCATCCCCTCCTCACCACCCATCCCCTCCTCACCATCCATCCCCTCCTCACCATCCATCCCCTCCTCACCACCCATCCCCTCCTCACCACCCATCCCCTCCTCACCATCCATCCCCTCCTCACCATCCATCCCCTCACCACCACCCATCCCCTCCTCACCATCCATCCCCTCCTCACCACCCATCCCCTCCTCACCACCCAACCCCTCCTCACCATCCATCCCCTCCTCACCATCCTTCCCCTCTTCACCACCCATCCCCTCCTCACCACCCGTCCCCTCCTCACCACCCATCCCCTCCTCACCACCAACCATCCCCTCCTCAGCATCCATCCCCTCCACAGCACCCATCCTTCCTCAGCATCCATCCCTTCACCACCAACCATCCCCTCCTCACCATCCACCCCCTCCTCACTACCATCCATCCCCTCCTCACCACCAACCATCCCATCCCCTCCTCACCACCAACCATCCCCTCCTCACCATCCATCCCCTCCTCAGCATCCATCCCCTCCTCAGCATCCATCCCCTCCTCACCACCCACCCCCTCCTCACCACCCATCCCCTCCTCACCCTCTCATCAAATCCCAGCTAAGCTACAGCGACAGGCAGCCATGGTGCCCATCATGCTGTCAGCTGGTCAAAGAGCATAATTAATTTGTTTAATTTCATATCTTTTCATTTAGCCATCGCCCTGGCCAGGGCAACAGGATGTCAAAGATATCCAATAAATGTCATGCGTTGGCTATTTGGAGGAGCGGTGCCCTGTGAGAGAGGAGGGAGGGAGAGAGGGGAGAAGGAGGCTGAAGGAGAGGGTGGGGACAGAGAACATTAGCACCTTTCATAGATTTAATGTATTTATATCAGGACGTAATGGAGTGTTGCTAATAAAAAAAGCAATTTCCTGAATAATTTTTGCCAACTGATTATACAGCTTCATTTCAGCTATAGAGGGCTCATGATAACATCGCCAACAAACCTGTTATGGTGGAAATGGGAAGTGACATAAAGTTGAGTGCCGTGACCTCATCTGGGCCTGTCAGGTTTTTAAGGAGCTCGCTGGCACTGCGACGGAAATATGAATTACTCTGGGTCCTCTTCACTGTGTGTGTGTGTTTGTTTGTGTGTCATTGTGTGTCATTGTGTGTCATTGTGTGTGTGTGTGTGTCATTGTGTGTTATTGTGTGTCTGTGTGTGTCATTGTGTGTGTGTGTGTGTGTCATTGTGTGTGTGTGTGTGTGTGTGTGTGTGTGTGTGTGTGTGTGCGCGCATGTTCTGCAGTCTGCCCAGAGCTGATGGGTCTCCTGCTGCCAAATGGTTGATCATTAAGAAGCCGTTGATGGGATCAAGCCTAACCCTATCCAGCATGTCTCTAATGTTCTCCAATCCTGCTAGAACTCAGCAGGCCATAGGGACAATCTCCATTGCATACTCCTCACGTCCTCTCTCCTCACCTCCTTCTCAAAAACCATTGGATGAGAAATTCATCCAATGGTTCATCCCAATGAATTCATCCAAATTCATCCCTCTGACCTTCTCCTCCAATGGGTTTTGAGAAGGAGACGAGGAGGGAGGACGCGAGGAGTATGCAATTGAGATTCTCCCCAAGACTCATTGCCACTTTCATCGTTTTGGGGCTATGTGGCTGTTGCTAGTTTTCCTTTTTGGTGACTTTTATTGCCTGTTTGAGTGTGTTATTTTAATGTTTCAGCTTCACAATGAAATGTCACTTCCTGTAGAACACCAACATGACCTCAGAGAACTAGCCCACTCCTGAAACACACATCACACTGTGTAAACATTGTCCTATTTTACCTTTTGATGGAATGGAAATGATTTTCTATCTAGTGTGAGAAGGTTGCTGGAATGGATATGATTTTCTATCTAGTGTGAGAAGGTTGCTCTTTAAATCCACAGCACTACATATGCATATTTGGTTAATCATTATCAGTGTGTTGATAGATATCATTGGGCAAGTGTTTATAAAGCTGTGATTTAGGGTTAGCTTTTGCGTATTTCAGCTGTTGAGTATGACATATGTGTTACTAAAATAATCAGGCATTGGGCATGTGTATGTACTGTATGCTTGCATTTCAGGGTGAAACTATTTTGTGTGTGATATTGAAGGTTATTGACTGTGCGTCTCTGTGTGTTTACATGTGTTTCTCTGCTTCCACACAGCCCAAAACGATCTGAGGCCACTGCACACCCCATGACGACGTTTCACACATTGTACAAAAAGAAAAGGGTCCCTGGAGTGGGAAGGTGTGAAAAAGTCTTGAGTAGAATGGCCTCTTACGTTCCCGTAACTTAACAACCATTCAACTCCAATCAATTCTCCTCAGCAGCAGCACAGCCCCAACGCACCTCGAGTAGAACCCGTCTGTATGCTACTAACTTCCCTTTTGAATTCATGGACTCTAGAAGAGGCAGAGAGACAGTGCAGTCGCAGGCCTGTTGGGACCAGTGACACATTCAAACAAAATGTACTAAATGAGAGCTATCTTCACACTGGTCACCGCATTTCTGTTCACGGTATGGGGGTGGAGTTCGGGGCTCGGGAGAGGTTAAACACACGTCTCCAGTGGAGGGGCTTAGTGCTTAGGCGTGACGTTGGTGTGTGCATTTCACGCTACGTTTCCTCTCAATTTCAGACTGGGTGGACTGTGGTACACTATGAATCAGGCTTGGAGAGAAGAGGGGATAGAGGGAAGCCTCAGCTAATGTCCAGACACCTGTAAATTAATTCCCATGGATCTATCCAAAATAACACCTCCAGGGATCTATCCAAAATAACACCTGCAGGGATCTATCCAAAATAACACCTCCAGGGATCTATCCAGAATAACACCTCCAGGGATCTATCCAGAATAACACCTCCAGGGATCTATCCAGAATAACACCTCCAGGGATCTATCCAAAATAACATCTCCAGGGATCTATCCAAAATAACACCTCCAGGGATCTATCCAGAATAACACCTCCAGGGATCTATCCAAAATAACACCTCCAGGGATCTATCCAAAATAACATCTCCAGGGATCTATCCAAAATAACACCTCCAGGGATCTATCCAAAATAACATCTCCAGGGATCTATCCAAAATAACATCTCCAGGGATCTATCCAAAATAACATTTTCTCGACAATATGTTATTTTGGATAGATCCGTGGGAATGAATTTACAGGTGTCTACACGTTAATTGAAACACCAGACAATCAGCTACAGCTAGATACTGTGTATGGGTGTTTGCTGCAGTTTGAGGCATGGCATACAAAATTAAATGAATTTCAATTTTGAATATGTTTCTATTCACTGGAAGATAAGTACACTGAACACAAATTTCTAACGTACCATGTTGCATTGGCTGAAATAAAAGATGTCAGCAATGTTCCATATGCACACAAAGCTTAGTGCTCTCAAATGTTGTGCACACATTTCTGTATGTCTCCTTTGCCAAGATAATCCAACCACCTGACAGGTGTAGCATATCAAGAAGCTGATTAAACAGAATGATCATTACACAGGTGCGCCTTATGCTGGAGACAATAAAAGGCCTTTCTAAAATGTGCAGTTTTGTCACACAACGAAATGCCACATATGTCTCAAGTTTTGAGGGTGTGTGCAATTTGTATGCTGACTGCAGGAATGTCCAACATAGCTGTTGCCAGATAATTAATTGTTAATTTCTCTACCATAAGCCACCTCCAATGTTGTTTTAGAGAATTTGGCAGTACGTCCAACCGGCTTCTTCTTCTGAGACAGCAGTTGAAACTGTGGGTTTGCACAACCAAAGAATTTCTGCACAAAGCTCATCTGCGTACACTGTTCTCACCAGGGTCTTAAGCTGACTGCAGCTCAACCGACTTTAGAGGGCAAATGCTCACCTTCGATGGGCTCTGGCATGCTGGAGAAGTGTGCTCTTCACGGATGAATCCCGGTTTCAACTGTACCGGGCAGATGGCATGAGCGGTTAGCTGATGTCAATGTTTTGAACAGCATGTCCCATGGTGGCAGTGAGGTTATGCTATGGGCAGGAATAAGCTACGGACAGTGAACACAATTGCATTTTATCGATGGCAATTTGAAATCACAGAGCTACCGTGACTTGAGTCTTACTATAGGAAATGAACCAGTGGCTGTACTCTACCAGTCCCAGGGCCTCTTGGGAGAGAGTGAACATGAAAGTGACAGTCCTCTTCATTAATAAGATCAGACCACAAACCAGCTTGTATCAGCAGCCATTAAACACGTGTTAATCGATGCTCTTTTTTGTATGAATATTGATGCGTTCATAGATGCCTGATTTTGGAGGACCTCGGCTCCTTTGATGCAGGGCTGTAGGGATTATTGAAAGATGCATGAAACATAAAACCTTATTAACTTTAAACATCCCAGAGCCAGGGACTATGTGATTACAAAGCTCTAATAAATAACAACAACACAAGGACATATCCCATGCTGAATCCATGTCTCCATTTGACATACTGTGTGTGTGTGTGTGTGTGTGTGTGTGTGTGTGTGTGTGTGTGGTGATAATCTGTTAATAGTGGAGACATCTGAAAGTAGTCTTTTCTGAACTGCCTTTAAATAGCTACAGTAGTACCTCTGTGTTCCAATGCAGTTGAAATGTGAAGGCAATATATCTCTTGTGCGACCATTACGACTCCTTGCCTCTCAGTGTATCACAATAAACTGAGTGAGGACTGCCAGGGCATACAGTGTTGGTGAGAAAAGGCTTTTTGTTTTTTTTTACCCCTTTTTACTCCCCAATGTTGTGGTATCTAATGGGTAGTTACAGTCTTGTTCCATCGCTGTAAATCCCGTACGGACTCGGGAGAGGTGAAGGTCGAGAGCCGTGCTTCCTCCGAAACACAACCCAGCCGAGCCGCACTGCTTCTTGACACAATGCCCACTTAACCCGGAAGCCAGCTGCAACAATGTGTCGGAGGAAACACCGTACACTGGCGACCGTGTCAACATGCATTGCGCCCGGCCTACCAGAGGAATAGCTTGAGCGCGATTGGACAAGAATATCCCTGCCGACCATACCCTCCCCTAACCCGGATGACGCTGGGGCAATTGTGCGCCACCCCATGGGTCTCCCGGTCGCAGCCGGCTGCGACAGAGCCTGTGCCTTAGACCACAGCTCCACTCGGGAGGCCCGTGATAGACAGATCTTTACATTTCTCCTGGTTACACTTCTGTGGCATCCCTCTCATCCCTTTCATCGATCTCATCCCTTTCCTCTCAAGGGAGTATAGAGTGGTGTAGCATCAGTGGCAGATTAGGAGTGAAGCATCTCTGAGAGCAGTGCCTTAGGTCAATGTGCTGTGCTAATGCATTTGACCTGCCTCCCAAGGAAGTGACATCGTAATGCATCCTGGCGCCCCGCCGATGAATGAATCTGTGTGTTCATGAAAACATTCTCAACTATTTTTACAAGCCTCTTTTTGCTGGTTAATATCAGACAGGCATCCTCCTTTTTTACATGATGACTGATTGCATCCATCATCCTGTTTAGATCAGATAGCATAGCCTCTCTCCCTCACCTCCTCTCACCTCTTACCTTCATTGACTTTGTGAATGTGATGGGGGGAATGCTGGTGGTATTCAGAGAGTTACCCATTTCAGATTTACAGACACACAAACAAGTACGCATGCATTCATTCAGTAGATGCACACAGATACATGCCTCTGCCTTCACCATAGCTGACTGTGAACTCTTTCTCTCTCCCCTCATCCTCCAGTCGTTTCTCTCTCCTGCATTAGAGGCAGCTGATTAAATACCTCCGCCTGCCATCTGGATGTTACTTAAGATATTCAGAACAGCTCCGTTTTATTCTTAGCAGCTGCTCGTATGGTGACAATAAGAGTTCATGAAATGTTAACTCCCCCGACACACTCTCAAAGCTCAGGCCTCCTCCTTCTGTCTTTCTATCTCTCTGTTTCTCTCTCTCTCTGTTTCTCTCTCTCTCTGTCTTTCTCTCTCTCTGTCTTTCTATCTCTCTCTGTCTTTCTCTCTCTCTCTGTCTTTCTCTCTCTCTGTCTTTCTCTCTTTCTTTCTCTCTCTGTTTCTCTCTATATATCTCTCTTTCTTTCTCCCTGTTTCTCTCTCTGTGTTTCTCTCTCTCTCTCTCTGTTTTTCTCTCTCTCTCTGTCACTCTCTTCACACACACACACACACACACACACACAGACACACACACACACCAAGATCAGGGCTCAAACACTTTTCTTTCACCTTGTGTCGTGTCTTGTTATGTTGACTGTGGCGGCAAACACAGCATTAACTGTGGCCAGGGCCCCACACTGTGCTAATGGCAAGGTTACCTGGGAAATTGGTATCCCAGATCAAAAAGGTATACGTGTGTTTTCACAACATCCGACACAGACACCATATCACTGCTCTATTCCCCATTCCTGTATGGAAGGTTCTTTGCCATAGATGGAATCCTTTAGTGAACCTTGCCATTCAACACCTACTGTAAAGAGTAGATTGATATGAAGGTTAGTGTGTGTGTGTGTGTGTGTGTGTGTGTGTGTGTGTGTGTGTGTGTGAGAGAGAGAGATCGCTTGGCACGATCAGGTTTCTTTCTCTCGTTTTCTCTTTTTCTCTCTCTCGTTCAATACAATTCAAAGGGTTTTATTGGCATGGAAAACATATGTTAACATTGTCAAAGCAAGTGAAATAGATACTAAATAAAAGTGAAATAAACAATGAAAAATTAACAGTAAACATTACACTCACAAAAGTTCCAAAGAAATAGAGACATATCAAATGTCATATTAGGTATATATACAGTGTTGTAACGATGTGTAAATAGTTAAAGTACAAAAGGGAAAATAAATAAACATAAATATGAGTTGTATTTACAATGGTGTTTGTTAGTCACGGGTTGCCCTTTTCTTGTGGCAACAGGTCACACATCTTACTGCTGTGATGGCAAACTGTGGTATTTCACCCAATAGATTTGGGATTTTATCAAAATTGGATTTGTTTTCAAATTCTTTGTGTAGTAGACCCTCATTCCAAATTGAGTCAAAAGGTTTTTTGAAAGCAACAAAGCATGAGAAGTCTTTGCCTTTGATTCAGTTTGTTTGTTTGTCAATTAGGGTTAGCAGGGTGAATATGTGGTCTGTCGTACAGTAATTTGGCTAAAATAAAATGTTTCATACATACGTACATTGTTTTCACTGAGGAAATGTACGAGTCTGCTGTTTCTCTCCGTCAGGCTAACATCATGTGTAGACTAGGCTCTGATCCTAAGCTGACCTCGATGTTCTAAATTTCTCTGTCCTGTCTCCACTGCGATGACTGTTCCAGGTCAGTGCTCAGGTTAAGTGATCAGGTGCGGAAACCGTGGAAACCTTGGCTGAGGAGCCAGTCACCCTTAACTGGTGTTGCAGAGAGAAACACAATCACTGCCTATTGGACCGGCCCTCACACACACATTAGCATGCACGCACACACACACACACACACACGCACACACGCACGCACGCACGCACACACACACACACACACACACACACACACAAACACGCGCACACACACACACACACACACACACACACACACATTAGCATGCACGCACGCACACACACACACACACGCACGCACGCACGCACGCACACACACGCAGGCACGCACGCACGCACACACACACACACACACACACACACACACACGCGCACACACAAACACGCGCACACACACACACACACACATTAGCATGCACGCACACACACACACACACACATACACACACAGTTTATTTGGCAGGTAAGTGGACTCATCCCCCTGTTGCAGTGGCTGACTGCTCAGTGGACAGTGAAATGGAGAGGTGCTCAGTCTTAGCCTCCTCTTCTGCTCCAAACTTCATAGACGATGCACTCTACCTCCATACCTACTCCACATTTACCCTTATCCACCTAACTACTCCACCCAAAGCCTCATCCACCTAGACCCTAATTCACCTGTATATCTACTCCAAGTCACATACCGTTCTTTACCTACTCCACATAGAGCCCATCCAGCCTGTGTGGTTGACACAGTGAACGTCTGTGTGTATCAGAATGGCTGTAGCACAGGGAAGTGTCAGTTATAATCTGGGCCAGAGCAGGAATGGAAAGGTCAGCTCCTACTGCAGAGAAACAAAGAGAGATAGGGGAACACATACACATATATATATACACACACAGACATACACACACACAGACACAATCACAGACACACACAGACAAAAGTCAGCACACAAAAGAAGATATTCATAGACAAAACATGGCTGTTATGAAAAGGTCAGGAATGACCTAGGGATTCACAGGTGTACAACCATACAGCTCTGTGTACTTCTGTGTGTGTGTCTGTGTGTGTGTCTGTGTGTGTGTCTGTGTGTGTGTCTGTGTGTGTCTGTCTATCTATCTAGGCCTCTGTTCTAAGGCTGTTCTCCCAGAGCCTTGTGATGGCACACAGGGGAGGCAGAACAGAAAGACAATGCAACAGTTGAGTCAGGATTGGGAGAAGAGGAGCGAAGGAGGGAGGGAATGTGAGAAAAAGAGAGCCCAGAGAGTTCTGTGTGAATTTCCTTAAAGTGCTCCGTTTGGTGAGTCATTACTTTCACTAAAGCCGCAAAGTGCATTCTAGTCCCCGAAGGACTCCCCCTCCCTCTCCTCCTCCTCCTCCCATTCTCTTCTTTTAGATTGCCAGACACTGTATATTTTTCTTCGTTTTACCCCCGCGCAGCGCTGCAGGAGTCAATAGATTTTTTGCACCATAGCAGAGAATTTGAGTTTGTATATACAATACAGTACACGTGTACATACGTGTGTGTCCTATAGTATGACAGAGATTGAGAAATTAGAACATTGAAACATACAGCTGAACTCAAATCTCCATCTGACACCTGCTCTCATGTCTTCCCTTGGAGAAAAATGCATAACATCCTATCCTAAGTACTTTGGTTGGATTTGCTCCCTGTTCATTTGTATTGGTTGGCACTGCTGATCCAAGCTCATAGATATAGTGTGTATTGGATTTGCAGACAGCAGTGCTTACACATGCATATCTGTTATGTCTGTGATTGTGTCCCTTTCTGCCAGGTTGAGCCAGACCCACACAATCACAATCAGCCCAGCATGAGGAATGGGAAGAAAGAGAGAACAAGCCTGGCCTTCGGTAGAAATAAAGATCTATAGACCGGACCTGGAGGCTATCAGAGGCCGTTTTCTAGCTGATAAACGCTCAAACACACACACACACACCCACACACGCACAGGCGCACACACACACACGGGCGCACATACACACATACATTAACCTCACACACCATCTGCCAATGCACACTTGCCCCAGCTTTGTTCATCCTCCTTCCCATGCAGTTGTTCAGAAGGTTACCATGTCCTGCATATTACTTCTACAAACACCTTGGTTCCCTGTGGACTTAGAGATAAGCAGATTGGTTTGTCTTTGGACCAGACAAAGGAGACTAAATCCACACAAAGGAAATGGCATCAGGGCTGGGAGGAAGAAGAGGCCATTCACAGTGGAACACCCCAATAGCCTGCCTTGAAAGACTGCAAATGCCACTTCCCTTTACCAACTACAAAGGGATGCAGATTGGTGCAGTACACCATTTAATGTCTATACTCCCCGGGGTTGTTACTATTTTATCATGAGTCTCCATAACTGGCTTTATATACATATACACTGCTCAAAAAAATAAAGGGAACACTTAAACAACACAATGTAACTCCAAGTCAATCACACTTCTGTGAAATCAAACTGTCCACTTAGGAAGCAACACTGATTGACAATACATTTCACATGCTCTTGTGCAAATGGAATAGACAACAGGTGGAAATGGTAGGCAATTAGCAAGACACCCCCAATAAAGGAGTGGTTCTGCAGGTGGTGACCACAGACCAGTTCCTTCTCAGTTCCTATGCTTCCTGGCTGATGTTTTGGTCACTTTTGAATGCTGGCGGTGCTTTCACTCTAGTGGTAGCATGAGAGTAGTCAGGTAGTCAGGTAGTGCAGCTCATCCACAGCTCATTGCTGTGTCTGTCAGCGTAGTGTCCAGAGCATGGAGGTGCTACCAGGAGACAGGCCAGTACATCAGGAGACGTGGAGGAGGCCTTAGGAGGGCAACAACCCAGCAGCAGAACCGCTACCTCCGCCTTTGTGCAAGGAGGAGCAGGAGGAGCACTGCCAGAGCCCTGCAAAATGACCTCCAGCAGGCCACAAATGTGCACGTGTCTGCTCAAACGGTCAGAAACAGACTCCATGAGGGTGGTATGAGGGCCCGACGTCCACAGGTTGGGGTTGTGCTTACAGCCCAACACCGTGCAGGACGTTTGGCATTTGCCAGAGAACACCAAGATTGGCAAATTCACCACTGGCGCCCTGTGCTCTTCACAGATGAAAGCAGGTTCACACTGAGCACATGTGACAGACGTGACAGAGTCTGGAGACGCCGTGGAGAACGTTCTGCTGCCTGCAACATCCTCCAGCATGACCGGTTTGGCGGTGGGTCAGTCATGGTGTGGGGTGGCATTTTTTGGGGGGGCCGCACAGCCCTCCATGTGCTCGCCAGAGGTAGCCTGACTGCCATTAGGTACCGAGATGAGATCCTCAGACCCCTTGTGAGACCATATGCTGGTGCGGTTGGCCCTGCGTTCCTCCTAATGCAAGACAATGCTAGACCTCATGTGGCTGGAGTGTGTCAGCAGTTCCTGCAAGAGGAAGGCATTGATGCTATGGACTGGCCCGCCCGTTCCCCAGACCTGAATCCAATTGAGCACATCTGGGACATCATGTCTCTCTCCCATCCATGCACCACAGACTGTCCAGGATTTGGCGGATGTTTTAGTCCAGGTCTGGGAGGAGATCCATCAGGAGACCATCCGCCACCTCAACAGGAGCATGCCCAGGCGTTGTAGGGAGGTCATACAGGCACGTGGAGGCCACACACACACTACTGAGCCTCATTTTGACTTGTTTTAAGGACATTACATAAAAGTTGGATCAGCCTGTAGTGTGGTTTTCCACTTTAATTTTGTGTGACTCCAAATCCAGACCTACATGGGTTGATAAATTTGATTTCCATTGATCATTTTTGTGTGATTTTGTTGTCAGCACATTCAACTATGTAAAGAAAAAAGTATTTAATAAGAATATTTCATTCATTCAGATCTAGGATGTGTTATTTTAGTGTTCACTTTATTTTTTGGGGCAGTGTATTTGTTTAGTTTATTCTTGGTGGTTTAGGGCCTATTGCCTATTTGCCATATTCTCGCTCCTGATACGTTCCTTTCCCCCCTCATTCACTCCATCCAGACACTTAACTGATAAACATTTAATTCTGTGGTTCTCTGTGTGTCATCAACGTTTTTCTCCCCTACCTAGGCTTAATGAACAGATAGACTCTCAGAGAGACCCAGTGAGACACAGGGATGATCAGGGCAATAACAGTGGTGGGTCCACTAACCGTGTTAGCGCCGTGCTGCGTGGCTTCTAATGCAAATCTTAATTAATCTGGACGGGGATATGACGGCTGGCGTGACAGCTGTGACAGCGCTCAACGGAGGGCTGATGTGGAGCGTGATACATATTAATGGTGAAGGGCCATCAGAGCCACCGTGTCACTGACAGCACCATGATTACCCCCTGAGCACAAGCTGATTGGCCAAGTGGCAGGTTGGAATAACACACACACACATTCACAAACCCTGTGAAGACTTGAATTGAAAACATAAACAGCGGTAGTGACGTGTGTAGTGGCAGGCTTGACTAGGCAGGTGTGTTACTCCCCATCGGGGCTGTATTAGGGGCCTAATGGGAGTGTGTCTGGCCTCTTGTCTGCTCAGCAGGGGAGGGCTTTCCTTCCAATGGTCTTAATGCACATAGAGAGAAGTGTAGCCACATAATGTTATGTCCAAGTTTATTTAGTTACTCACTAGAGTGGATTAGACTTCACTTTCATTAAAAAAACTGAGCTTTGCTTTGATAAAGTCTAATGAACCTAACTGAATTTAAAATTGAATAGTTTTGAAATGTGCCTTGTACCCACATTTAAAGTACACTTTATAATAAAATGGAATAGTTGTGAAATGTGCCTTGTCCCCACATTTAAAGTACACTTTATAATAAAATGGACACCAAAGTAAAATAAAATACATGCTACTGTACATACTGTGTCTATCAAACTGCCTACCACACACACACACACACACACACACACACACATTCCATCTGTGCTCATGTCTTCTGTTGAACAGGGTACAAGCTAACTGTAGCAGAAAGAGATAGGAGACTGAAGCTAGTTCTCTACCTCGCAGCAGAGAAGTATGCTCTCTCGCTCTCTCAAATCCCACACTCGCTTTTTCACACACGACATCTGTCTACATTCACTCTACCCCCTCTCACACACACACACACACACACACACACACACCCCAGCTCTGCACATCTTATCATCAAGCAAACACTGAGTTGTCTCATCGACTTCAGATGGGGGGAATATCTCCTTCTGCCTTGACCCCATTCACTCTTCTCTGAGTTTAAAATGGAATACCTTTGAAATGTGCCTTGTTCCCAAAGGATGAGCAAATCAAACTGTACATCTAAAGTACATTTTGAACAGTTCAATACACGTTATAGTCAAACGGACACAACACTACTCTTCTCACTCCTCCCTTCTTCCACCACCCAACTCTTCATGCCGGGCATGTCTGTATTGATGCACTGTAGTTGGCAGTCTGCAGGCGAGTCCCATCCACCCACCCACCCGCCAGCTAGCAGTCCAGGGTCAGGCTAGAAAATCAATGGCTCCCATCGCTGCTCTCCCCTGGTATCTTCCCCAGCAGGAGACTGGCCTGTTTATGACTTAATCATGGCTCCGTCCTGAATTATTAACAAAGTCCACCTTTATAATTCACTCTGCCTCTCCCAGGAGAATGAGTTATTATGTAGAGTTGATGTGCTATAGTGCTACAGTTCTACAGTGCTACAGTGTGCTACAATGTGCTACAGTGCTACAATGTGCTACAGTGTGCTACAATGTTACAGGGGTACAGTGCTACAGTGTGCTACAGTGCTAGTGTGCTACAGTGAGCTACAGTGATACAGTGTGCTGCAGTTATACAGTGTTACAGTGATACAGTGTGCTACAGTGCTAGTATGCTACAGTGTGCTTCCATGTTAGTGCTACAGTGTTCTACGGTGTTCTACAGTGTGCTACAGTGTGCTACCGTGTTAGTGCTACAATGCTATGGGGTGCTACAGTGCTACAGTGTTAGTGTTACAGTGCTACAGTGTGCTACAGTGCTACAGTGTGCTACAGTGCTACAGTTGTGCTACTGTAGGTTCTGTATCATGTCAAGTGGTAGGAGGGTATTGCTGAAGTGGAAGTGATGGTTGTATGGATGCTGCTCCAGGAGACTGGAAGGCAAATGATGTCTGGGTTTTTCTTAGTTACTAGTGTGCTACAATGCTACAGTGTTACAGTGCTACAGTGTTAGTGTTACAGTGCTACAGTGTGCTACAGTGTGCTACAGTGCTACAGTTGTGCTACTGTAGGTTCTGGATCATGTCAAGTGGTAGGAGGGTATTGCTGAAGTGAAAGTGAGGGTTGTATGGATGCTGCTCCAGGAGACTGGAAGGCAAATGATGTCTGGGTTTTTCTTAGTTACTAGTGTGCTACAATGCTACAGTGATACAGTGCTACATGTGCTACATGTGCTACAGTGTGACAGTGCTACATGTGCTACAGTGATACAGTGTGCTACAGTATTACAGTGTTACAGTGTTACAGTGTGCTACAGTGCTACAGTGATACAGTGTGCTACAGTGCTACAGTGGTACAGTGTGCTACAGTTATACAGTGTTACAGTGTGCTACAATGTGCTACAGTGTGCTACAGTGTGTTACAGTGCTATAGTGTGCTACAATGTTACAGTGCTACAGGGGTACAGTGCTACAGTGTGCTACAGTGTGCTACAGTGTGCTACAGTGCTAGTGTGCTACAGTATGCTAGTGTGCTACAGTGTGCTACAGTTATACAGTGTTCTACAGTGATACAGTGCTACAGAGCTACAGTGATACAGTGCTACAGAGCTACAGTGATACAGTGTGCTACAGTGATACAGTGCTACAGTGTGCTAGTGTGCTACAGTGCTACAGTGTGCTACAGTGCTAGTGTGCTACAGTTATACAGTGTTCTACAGTGATACAGTGCTACAGAGCTACAGTGTGCTACAGTGCTAGATTGCTACAGTGTGCTACAGTATGCTAGTGTGCTACAGTTATACAGTGTTCTACAGTGATACAGTGCTACAGAGCTACAGTGATACAGTGTGCTACAGTGATACAGTGCTACAGTGTGCTAGTGTGCTACAGTGCTACAGTGTGCTACAGTGTGCTAGTATGCTACAGTGCTACAGTGTGCTCCAGTGCTACAGTGTGCTAGTATGCTACAGTGCTACAGTGTGCTAAAGTGCTACAGTGTTACAGTGTTACAGTGCTACAGTGTTACAGTGCTAGTATGCTACAGTGTGCTACAGTGCTACAGTGTGCTACAGTGTGCTAGTATGCTACAGTGTTACAGTGTTACAGTGCTGCAGTGCTACAGTGTTACAGTGCTACAGTGTTAGTGTTACAGTGCTACAGCGTTACAGTGCTACAGTGTGCTACCGTGTGCTACAGTGCTAGAGTGTGCTATTGCTGAAGTGGAAGTGATGGTTTTATGGATGCTGCTCCAGGAGACTGCAAGGCAAATGATGTCTGGGTTTTTCTTAGTTACTAGTGTGCTACAATGCTACAGTGATACAGTGCTACATGTGCTACATGTGCTACAGTGTGACAGTGCTACATGTGCTACAGTGATACAGTGTGCTACAGTATTACAGTGTTACAGTGTTACAGTGTGCTACAGTGCTACAGTGATACAGTGTGCTACAGTGCTTAAGTGCTACAGTGGTACAGTGTGCTACAGTTATACAGTGCTACAGTGTGCTACAATGTGCTACAGTGTGCTACAGTGTGTTACAGTGCTATAGTGTGCTACAATGTTACAGTGCTACAGGGGTACAGTGCTACAGTGTGCTACAGTGTGCTACAGTGCTAGTGTGCTACAGTATGCTAGTGTGCTACAGTGTGCTACAGTTATACAGTGTTCTACAGTGATACAGTGCTACAGAGCTACAGTGATACAGTGCTACAGAGCTACAGTGATACAGTGCTACAGAGCTACAGTGATACAGTGTGCTACAGTGATACAGTGCTACAGTGTGCTAGTGTGCTACAGTGCTACAGTGTGCTACAGTGCTAGTGTGCTACAGTTATACAGTGTTCTACAGTGATACAGTGCTACAGAGCTACAGTGTGCTACAGTGCTAGATTGCTACAGTGTGCTACAGTATGCTAGTGTGCTACAGTTATACAGTGTTCTACAGTGATACAGTGCTACAGAGCTACAGTGATACAGTGTGCTACAGTGATACAGTGCTACAGTGTGCTAGTGTGCTACAGTGCTACAGTGTGCTACAGTGTGCTAGTATGCTACAGTGCTACAGTGTGCTCCAGTGCTACAGTGTGCTAGTATGCTACAGTGCTACAGTGTGCTAAAGTGCTACAGTGTTACAGTGTTACAGTGCTACAGTGTTACAGTGCTAGTATGCTACAGTGTGCTACAGTGCTACAGTGTGCTACAGTGTGCTAGTATGCTACAGTGTTACAGTGTTACAGTGCTGCAGTGCTACAGTGTTACAGTGCTACAGTGTTAGTGTTACAGTGCTACAGTGTTACAGTGTTACAGTGCTACAGTGTGCTACCGTGTGCTACAGTGCTAGAGTGTGCTATTGCTGAAGTGGAAGTGATGGTTTTATGGATGCTGCTCCAGGAGACTGCAAGGCAAATGATGTCTGGGGTTTTCTTAGTTGAGTCTGACTTTCGGTGTCAAGGCTGTGACTGTTGATTTTGCGGGGGAGTTAAGAAGGATTTTTGAGCAGGTGAAGAGAGCGATGGACATGCTGCATAGACAGCTGGCTTATTTCTGTAAACGAGTGATGTTTCATTTTATATTTCATAGCGTAGGTCAAAATGCATGGGATTATTAGAACGATATGCCACATGACATCAAAGTACCTGAGGGGTAAAAGACAAGTACAAGATCAGATCACTATATGTACCTGTAACAACTTGTTATTACTGGTCACATTAGTGCCATGAGCTGTCCCATGTCCTGTCCACACAGGTGTAATTCACATGCATGGATAGATATTACT
>NC_143037.1:60747500-60757500 GCF_057628025.1 Oncorhynchus mykiss
GTCTCTGTCTATGTCTCTGTATTTGTCTCTGTCTCTGTCTCTCTTTCTGTCTGTCTGTATTTGTATTTGTCTCTGTTTCTGTTTCTGTCTTCTGTCTCTGTCTATGTATCTTTTCTGTCTCTGTTTCTGTTTCTGTCTTCTGTCTCTGTCTATGTCTCTTTTTCCTGTCTCTGTTTCTGTCTCTGTCTCTGTCTTTGTATTTGTCTCTATCAATGTTTCTGTCTCTGTTATGCCTCTGTCTCTAATTCTGTGTATGTCTGTCTCTGTCTCTGTCAGTCTATCTCTTTATTTGTTTGTGTCTATGTCTGTCAATCTCTGTCTTTGTTTTTGTCTTTGTCTCTGTCTCTGTTTCTGTATCTGTATTAGTCTCTGAATCTCTCATTCTCGCCATGTCTTGTACTTACTCTTTGTTTCACTTTGTTTCTCCCATGTGTGTGAAAGTTTCAATCAGTGAAACTAAAGGGCATTCTGAGTCATATTATTCACAATGAGCACAATATGTGTGTAGAGCAGAACTAGCTGGTTGACAGTGAGTGAAAATAGTGAATATTGTGATAAACAGTAGTGGTTAATAGAATAAATGCAGTAGTAGGGTAGGAAAGAATATATTCCCAAAAACCATTGTGACAATTTCTGTGGAATTTCAGAATTATGTGCGATAATACAACGAGTGGTTCCAATCCTGAATGCTGATTTGTTAAAACCGCATTCCAGCTGGTGTCTATTCCACAAGTTACCACCAGCTAAATCTATGATGTTACTGTAAAACACCTACAGTGCCTTGCGAAAGTATTCGGCCCCCTTGAACTTTGCGACCTTTTGCCACATTTCAGGCTTCAAACATAAAGATATAAAACTGTATTTTTTTGTGAAGAATCAACAACAAGTGGGACACAATCATGAAGTGGAACAACATTTATTGGATATTTCAAACTTTTTTAACAAATCAAAAACTGAAAAATTGGGCGTGCAAAATTATTCAGCCCCCTTAAGTTAATACTTTGTAGCGCCACCTTTTGCTGCGATTACAGCTGTAAGTCGCTTGGGGTATGTCTCTATCAGTTTTGCACATCGAGAGACTGAATTTTTTTTTACCATTCCTCCTTGCAAAACAGCTCGAGCTCAGTGAGGTTGGATGGAGAGCATTTGTGAACAGCAGTTTTCAGTTCTTTCCACAGATTCTCGATTGGATTCAGGTCTGGACTTTGACTTGGCCATTCTAACACCTGGATATGTTTATTTTTGAACCATTCCATTGTAGATTTTGCTTTATGTTTTGGATCATTGTCTTGTTGGAAGACAAATCTCCGTCCCAGTCTCAGGTCTTTTGCAGACTCCATCAGGTTTTCTTCCAGAATGGTCCTGTATTTGGCTCCATCCATCTTCCCATCAATTTTAACCATCTTCCCTGTCCCTGCTGAAGAAAAGCAGGCCCAAACCATGATGCTGCCACCACCATGTTTGACAGTGGGGATGGTGTGTTGCTTTTACGCCAAACATAACGTTTTGCATTGTTGCCAAAAAGTTCAATTTTGGTTTCATCTGACCAGAGCACCTTCTTCCACATGTTTGGTGTGTCTCCCAGGTGGCTTGTGGCAAACTTTAACCGACACTTTTTATGGATATCTTTAAGAAATGGCTTTCTTCTTGCCACTCTTCCATAAAGGCCAGATTTGTGCAATATACGACTGATTGTTGTCCTATGGACAGAGTCTCCCACCTCAGCTGTAGATCTCTGCAGTTCATCCAGAGTGATCATGGGCCTCTTGGCTGCATCTCTGATCAGTCTTCTCCTTGTATGAGCTGAAAGTTTAGAGGGATGGCCAGGTCTTGGTAGATTTTCAGTGGTCTGATACTCCTTCCATTTCAATATTATCGCTTGCACAGTGCTCCTTGGGATGTTTAAAGCTTGGGAAATCTTTTTGTATCCAAATCCGGCTTTAAACTTCTTCACAACAGTATCTCGGACCTGCCTGGTGTGTTCCTTGTTCTTCATGATGCTCTCTGCGCTTTTAACGGACCTCTGAGACTATCACAGTGCAGGTGCATTTATACGGAGACTTGATTACACACAGGTGGATTGTATTTATCATCATTAGTCATTTAGGTCAACATTGGATCATTCAGAGATCCTCACTGAACTTCTGGAGAGAGTTTGCTGCACTGAAAGTAAAGGGGCTGAATAATTTTGCACGCCCAATTTTTCAGTTTTTGATTTGTTAAAAAAGTTTGAAATATCCAATAAATGTCGTTCCACTTCATGATTGTGTCCCACTTGTTGTTGATTCTTCACAAAAAAATACAGTTTTATATCTTTATGTTTGAAGCCTGAAATGTGGCAAAAGGTCGCAAAGTTCAAGGGGGCCGAATACTTTCGCAAGGCACTGTATTTACTCTGTTCCATCTGACTGTGCAATCCACTGTCTAATCAGCCTAGCCAGGCAATTTATAAACGCTACTATAAAAAGCATTTAGACATTATTTAGACGTTATCTCACATTTCTTTTTAGACTAATATTTTGTTTCCAACAGCAGAGATTTGTATAAACCTTGCTGTCTGTCTCTCCCACATTTGCAACATTGTTTCAATATTGAAATTCGATCTCCAGCTGTCCCATAGTAATGAACATGTCGTGAATCGGAACGAGACAGACAGATATACAGGCAACGGTTTTCAGCCGCTCGAAATCATGAATCAGCTGGCATCATTTTTATGGATATATACAAAGAAATTACAATTGAAAAAAGATCAAATTAAACAAAGTGCAGATAGTTTGCTGTCTTTCCAGCTTCAGTTTGAAGTGATTGTGTTAGCTGTGTTGCTGGCAAGCGTCTCTGAACAACAGTGTCCTGATGAGTGAGCACATTTTCAATGTCAGGCGAAATCACGCCTCATTAGCTCATTGTTATGGATGTGTCCAAATAAATGTAACTAGAAAACAGATTAAAAAATATTGTTGTTACTCTGACTGCACTGTTTGACGTGACTGTAAGTTAGCTAGGCTAGTTAGCAAGCACTGGATAAGAACGTTTAAAACGAACGACTGGGATACAGATACAGAACAAAAGAATGACTGGGTCACGTCTCAACAGCAGCAGTGTTCCTGTATTATCCCTCCCTCTGTCTCCATCTCTCTCTCTGGCCCCGCAGCTTAAGAGTTATTCAGACTCACTCAGATGCTGACACTGGCAGAGATATTAGATCAAAAAAGAAAGTGTGTGTGTGTTTGTGCGTGTGCGTATGTCTGTAAGAAAGGATTGTTTTTGTGTGAGTGTCTCCTAACATTGTCTGACATGCTGTATTGGAGTCTCTACTGTAGGTATGTGGAAGTGGATTGATTCAGGTGAGTCTCTAGGTCTGTGGAGATGGATTGATTCAGGTGAGTCTATAGGTCTGTGGAAGTGGATTGATTCAGGTGTCTGTCTCTAGGTCTGTGGAAGTGGATTGATTCAGGTGTCTGTCTCTAGGTCTGTGGAAGGGGAATTGATTCAGGTGTCTGTCTCTAGGTCTGTGGAGGGGAATTGATTCAGGTGTCTATCTCTAGGTCTGTGGAAGGTGATTGATTCAGGTGAGTCTAGGTCTGTGGGGGTGAATTGATTCAGGTGTGTCTCTATGTCTGTGGAGGTGGATTGATTCAGGTGTCTGTCTCTAGGTCTGTGGAAGGTGATTGATTCAGGTGAGTCTAGGTCTGTGGGGGTGGATTGATTCAGGTGTCTGTCTCTAGGTTTGTGGAGGGGGATTGATTCAGGTGTCTGTCTCTAGGTCTGTGGAGGGGAATTGATTCAGGTGTCTATCTCTAGGTCTGTGGAAGGTGATTGATTCAGGTGAGTCTAGGTCTGTGGGGGTGAATTGATTCAGGTGTGTCTCTATGTCTGTGGAGATTGATTGATTCAGGTGAGTCTCTAGGTCTGTGGAGGTGGATTGATTCAGGTGTCTGTCTATACGTATGTGGAGGGGGACTGATTCAGGTGAGTCTCTAGGTTTGTGGAAGGGGATTGATTCAGGTGTCTGTCTCTAGGTGTGTGGAGGGTGATTGATTCAGGTGTCTGTCTCTAGGTCTGTGGAGGGGAATTGAATCAGGTGTCTGTCTCTAGGTCTGTGGAAGGGGATTGATTCAGGTGTCTGTCTCTAGGTCTGTGGAGGGGGATTGATTCAGGTGTCTGTCTCTAGGTCTGTGGAAGGGGATTGAATCAGGTGTCTGTCTCTAGGTCTGTGGAAGGGGATTGATTCAGGTGTCTGTCTCTAGGTCTGTGGAAGGTGATTGATTCAGGTGAGTCTAGGTCTGTGGGGGTGAATTGATTCAGGTGTGTCTCTATGTCTGTGGAGGTGGATTGATTCAGGTGTCTGTCTCTAGGTCTGTGGAAGGTGATTGATTCAGGTGAGTCTAGGTCTGTGGGGGTGAATTGATTCAGGTGTGTCTCTATGTCTGTGGAGGTGGATTGATTCAGATGAGTCTCTATGTCTGTGGAGGTGGATTGATTCAGATGAGTCTCTATGTCTGTGGGAGTGCAAAATAAATTGTTGAGTCACAAAACTTTGACCCTGGTCAACGTAGTCATAGCTGCATTTCTGGTGGCAATAACAATCACTGTCATCATCATCATCACCGCATCACTGTATTGCACTAATCACACACACACACACACACACACACACACACACACACACACACACACACACACACACACACACACACACACACACACACACACACACACACACACACACACACACACACACACACACACACACACACACACACAAGAAACTGAATGACAGGCCATCATCAACCACCAGTGAGATAATTAGCTGCTTTGTCATTATGCAGTGTCTCACCATATTGGCCCTTAGTGGCCAGGCCCCTCTAACATGGTGGGGAGCACACTGATCCCACACTGATATGACAGGTATGTGGGTGTGTGTTTGTGCATGTGTGTGTGTTTGTGTAGTGTGTGTGTGTAGGGGGGTGTAGGGGGGTGTATCTAGCGGGTGGAGGGGTCTTCTCACACTCAGTCATGCCACTCACATAAACCATGGCCTTCCAGGAAGAAATGGGCAGTTTCAGTCGCTACTTTACGTAACTTTACCCCCAGAGGAGTAACGTCATCTATGGTCCCCCGAATCAAAACTGCCTTGCTTGCACTTCTCTGCGGGGTTGTGGAACTAAAACATTCTATAAATAAGCATGGTGACTGTGAGAGAGTGTGTGTGTGTGTGTGTGTGTGTCCGTGTGTGTCCGTGTGTGTCCGTGTGTGTCCGTGTGTGTGTGCGTACGCAAACGTTTGTGAAAGGCGCAGCTTGAAAGTCCATCGAGCTGAGCAGAGGTGGTAAACCCCAGAACGTGCATCGTGGCTTGTGCCTCAAAACAACTCATCCCACAGTAGTACGCTATGACACAGTAGTGTGTGTGGCAATGTTCATACTGTAAGAAATACGGGCACCATTACCGTAGGCGAAAGGTGATACAGTTACTATAGGATGACTAGTGTCTAACTTTGTTTTAAAGGTGCAAGAGTTCACCAGCACTAAGTGAACATTTTACATTGACATTTTAGTCATTTAGCAGATGCTCCTATTTAGAAAGGGAAAGGGGGATACCTAGTCAATTGTACAATTGAATGCATTCAACTGAAATGTGTCTTTCGCATTTAACCCAACCCATCTGAATCAGAGAGGTGCGGGGGGGGGCTGCCTCAATCGTCATCCATTAGAGCAACTTACAGTTAGTGCATTCATCTTAATGAGCGACTGCCCATAAAAAGCAACTAATCCCTTTTGAAACAGCGTACGTGGCATCAAAATGAGTAAGAAACATTTATTCTAGTGTCAAGATTTACTACAAAGTGTAAATAGGATAATTTGGGTTATAAAGTCAGTCTCATCTAAAACGGAGTTTGGAACCTCTGTGTGTCACAATTTTTTTATTTTTTTTATTTTTTATTTCACCTTTATTTAACCAGGTAGGCTAGTTGAGAACAAGTTCTCATTTGCAACTGCGACCTGGCCAAGATAAAGCATAGCAGTGTGAACAGACAACACAGAGTTACACATGGAGTAAACAATTAACAAGTCAATAACACAGTAGAAAAAAGGGGAGTCTATATACACTGTGTGCAAAAGGCATGAGAAGGTAGGCGAATAATTACAATTATGCAGATTAACACTGGAGTGATAAATGATCAGATGGTTATGTGCAGGTAGAGATATTGGTGTGCAAAAGAGCAGAAAAATAAATAAATAAAAACCGTATGGGGATGAGGTAAATGTAAGTTGGGTTTGGATTACAATTGTCAACAAATCATGCATCCTTTTGCCAAGCTCCACATGCAAATCACCCCTCCGCCCTCTTCACTTCGCTTCACTGAATGGGGCTTCATCGTCCCCAATGCATTTAAAGGATCCACAGCCAATGTTCTATGGTTTGCATGCCCTGCCGAAGGACATAGTATATGGTCGAAATAGGTGCTTGGAGTTCATCGGTCCCCAAGTCTGCACCAGTAACACTAGCTTGGTTTGCAATGACCGATGGTGGTGAGATACTAGAATATAATGACCTCTCTGGTATAACTTAGATAACGTTATTTCTGGTTATGTAGCTAGGTAGCTATGTTTAGATAAAGCGAGGCAGGCTAGCTAATGTTAGCTAGCAAGGAAGGCTAGCTAACATTTTAGCTACCTCATTACAGCTTAGTTAGGTCGTAGCTCATACAAGTGTATTGTGTATTGTCTAGATACTGCTGGTTATGTAACGTTATCATTTGATAATGCTAGTGACAGGCTAGCTAATGTTAGCTAGATAGCTAGATAGCTAGCATTAGCTTACATATCGCATTTGCAAGTTAGTTCGTAACTCATACAAGTGTATTCTGTATTGTCTAGGTCAAAACTAAATAATGGATGCAGCTATGGTGGTAGATAACTCATGTCTGACACAACACAACGGAGAGAGATCTGACACTCAACACAACAGAGAGAGATCTGACACTCAACACAACGGAGAGAGATCTGACACTCAACACAACGGAGAGAGATCTGACACTCAACACATCCACAATGTGGGACTGATTACTAATAAAACAGTACATCAGAAATGTTCACTCTTTGCAACACCCTTTTCATTCCATGTGTCACTGATGAACTCTGCCACAACACTGCCTATTTCTACAGATGGAGAGGACTGTAGATGCTTTTGCCAGATGGCAGCCTCATTGTTTGATGGGGAGACCATAATTGAGTAGGTTTTATCTGACCTGTTCAAACTGACCTGATTGTGTGTCAGATATTACCTATCCTAACTGCCATTGGTAATAGAACAGTGACTATGTGTTTATGTGTTCACAGAAACATGTATGGAGCCAGAGCATGGAGACTTGCATGATGATGTGATGAAGTCCAGACTGACAGACGGGCTTGATACTGATGTCTCTAAATGGTGTCGGGGTGAGGAGGGGGTGCAACGGGGAGAGCTGTGGGATTATTTAAGATACTCTTTGAAGAGGTAGGGTTTCAGAGGTTTTGGGAAGATGGGCAGAGACTCTGCTCTCCTAGCACCAGAGGGAAGCTGGTTCCACCAGGAGAGAGAAGAGCTTGGACTGGGCTGAACCGGAGCTGCCCTCCGGTAGGGGTGGGAGGGCCAAGAGACCAGAGGTGGCAGAACAGAGTGCTCGGGTTTGGGTGTAGGGTTTGAGCAAAGCCTGAAGGTGGGGAGGGGCAGTTCCTCTTGCTGCCTCGTAGGCAAGTACCATGGTCTTGTAGTGGATGCAAACGTTGACTGGAAGCCAATGGAGTGTGCGGAGGAGTGGCGTGACATGGGAGAAATTGGGAAGGTTGAACACCAGGCGGGCTGCAGGGTTCTGGATCAGTTGCAAGGGTTTGATGGCACAGCCGGGGGCCTCAGCAAACAGCGAGTTGCAGCAGTCCAGGAGGGAAATGACAATTGTTTGGATTAGGACCTGCGTCGCTTCCTGTGTGAGCAGGCAGGCCTTCCCTGAAGAGCATCTCCATCTTGTCGGGGTTGATATCTGCCAGGCATGCAGAGATGTACAGTGCCTTGCGAAAGTATTCGGCCCCCTTGAACTTCAGGCTTCAAACATAAAGATATACAACTATATATTTTTTGTGAAGAATCAACAACAAGTGGGACACAATCATGAAGTGTAACGACATTTATTGGATATTTCAAACTTTTTTAACAAATCAAAAACTGAAAAATTCTCAGTGCAAAATGATTCAGCCCCTTTACTTTCAGTGCAGCAAACTCTCTCCAGAAGTTCAGTGAGGATCTCTGAATGATCCAATGTTGACCTAAATGACTAATGATGATAAATACAATCCACCTGTGTGTAATCAAGTCTCCGTATAAATGCACCTGCACTGTGATAGTCTCAGAGGTCCGTTAAAAGCGCAGAGAGCATCATGAAGAACAAGGAACACACCAGGCAGGTCCGAGATACTGTTGTGAAGAAGTTTAAAGCCGGATTTGGATACAAAAAGATTTCCCAAGCTTTAAACATCCCAAGGAGCACTGTGCAAGCGATAATATTGAAATGGAAGGAGTATCAGACCACTGCAAATCTACCAAGACCTGGCCGTCCCTCTAAACTTTCAGCTCATACAAGGAGAAGACTGATCAGAGATGCAGCCAAGAGGCCCATGATCACTCTGGATGAACTGCAGAGATCTACAGCTGAGGTGGGAGACTCTGTCCATAGGACAACAATCCGTCGTATATTGCACAAATCTGGCCTTTATGGAAGAGTGGCAAGAAGAAAGCCATTTCTTAAAGATATCCATAAAAAGTGTCGTTTAAAGTTTGCCACAAGCCACCTGGGAGACACACCAAACATGTGGAAGAAGGTGCTCTGGTCAGATGAAACCAAAATTGAACTTTTTGGCAACAATGCAAAACGTTATATTTGGCATAAAAGCAACACAGCTGAACACACCATCCCCACTGTCAAACATGGTGGTGGCAGCATCATGGTTTGGGCCTGCTTTTCTTCAGCAGGGACAGGGAAGATGGTTAAAATTGATGGGAAGATGGATGGAGCCAAATACAGGACCATTCTGGAAGAAAACCTGATGGAGTTAGCAAAAGACCTGAGACTGGGACGGAGATTTGTCTTCCAACAAGACAATGATCCAAAACATAAAGCAAAATCTACAATGGAATGGTTCAAAAATAAACATATCCAGGTGTTAGAATGGCCAAGTCAAAGTCCAGACCTGAATCCAATCGAGAATCTGTGGAAAGAACTGAAAACTGCTGTTCACAAATGCTCTCCATCCAACCTCACTGAGCTCGAGCTGTTTTGCAAGGAGGAATGGGAAAAAATGTCAGTCTCTCGATGTGCAAAACTGATAGAGACATACCCCAAGCGACTTACAGCTGTAATCGCAGCAAAAGGTGGCGCTACAAAGTATTAACTTACGGGGGCTGAATAATTTTGCACGCCCAATTTTTCAGTTTTTGATTTGTTAAAAAAGTTTGAAATATCCAATAAATGTCGTTCCACTTCATGATTGTGTCCCACTTGTTGTTGATTCTTCACAAATAAATACAGTTTTATATCTTTATGTTTGAAGCCTGAAATGTGGCAAAAGGTCGCAAAGTTCAAGGGGGCCGAATACTTTCGCAAGGCACTTCTGACTGGGTGTCAGAAGGGGGAAGGAGAAAAATAGTTGAGTGACATCCGTATAGCAATGATAGGAGAGACCATGGAACCTCCCACTGCCCTTGTCAGATGCAAACTCTATACAGATTGCATCATCTCGAAATCTGTATATTGAATATCTGCACTCAGCACTGCCTCCTAACTAAATATTCATCAAAGCAATGTAACATAACACATAGGTCATTGCTGTTTAATATGACTCAAAAATGTTCTATTACAGCATATTGGATGAGTGTCATTCATATTCCATTCTCCAAGCTCAATATAACATCGATAGTGTCACGCCTGCTCCCGCTTCCCCTCTCTGGCGCTCGTGGGTGCCAGG
>NC_143037.1:60762500-60805000 GCF_057628025.1 Oncorhynchus mykiss
ATTTTCCAAGCTGTTTAAAGGCACAGTCAACTTAGTGTATGTAAACTTCTGAACCACTGGAATTGTGATACAGTGAATTATTAGTGAAATAATCTGTCTGTAAACAATTGTTGGAAAAATGACCTGTGTCATGCACAAAGTAGATGTCCTAACCGACTTGCCAAAACTATTGTCAAAACTATTCTGACCTCTATTTCCGTTGTTTTGTATTTATTTAGTATGGTCAGAGCGTGAGTTGGGTGGGCAGTCTATGTTTGTTTTTCTATGTTTTGGGCCATTTCTATGTTTTCGGCCTAGTATGGTTCTCAATCAGAGGCAGGTGTCATTAGTTGTCTCTGATTGAGAATCATACTTAGGTAGCCTGGGTTTCACTGTGTGTTTGTGGGTGATTGTTCCTGTCACTGTGTTTGTTGTCACAGGATAGGACTGTTTTGCGTTTTCACATTTCTTGTTTTTGTTAGTTTGTTCATGTGAAGTTATTTATTAAAAACATGAATCAAAACAACCACGCTGCGCTTTGGTCCGCCTCTCGTACAGACGAACGTCATTACAACTATAGTTTGTTAACAAGAAATTTGTGGAGTGGTTGAAAAACAAGTTTTAATGACTCCAACCTAAGTGTATGTAAACTTCAGACTTCAACTGTATATAGTCTCTCTCACACACATTATCCTTCCTCCACATTAATAACAAGTATCCTGTGTCATGTCTCTGTGTCAGATCGGCCTCACCCTTTCTCTTTCTCTCTCTAGCTCTTCTTTTCTCTCTGAGGTCATAACAAGGATCTATTAGTCAGTGTATGTGAACTTCCGACTATAACTGTATATCCTTGACAAGTTTCTACAACTAAATTAGAGTCCACCTGTGGTTAAATAAATTCATTGGACTTGATTTGGAAAGAACTGTCTATATAAGCTCCAAGAGTTGACAGTGCAAGTCAGAGAAAACCCCCAGCTATGAGGTCAAAGAAATTGTCCGTAGAGCTCTGAGACACGATCGTGTCGAGGCACAGATCTGGGGACGGGTACCAAACAATGTCTGCAGCATTGAAGGTCCCCAAGAACACAGTGGCCTCAATCATTCTTAAATGGAAGAAGTTTGGAACCACCAAGACTCTTCCTAGAGCTGGCCGTCCGGCCAAACTAAGCAATCAGGGGGAGAAGGGCCTTGATCAGGGCGGTGACCAAGACACCGATGGTCACTTTGACAGAGCTCCAGAGTTCATCTGTGGAGACGGGAGAACCTTCCAGAAGGACAACCATCTCTGCAGCACTCCACCACTCAGGCCTTTATGGTAGAATGGCCAGGCGGAAGCCCACTTGGAGTTTGCCAAAAGGCACGTAAAGACTCTCAAGCGTCACGTCTGGAGGAAACCTGGTACCATCCCTACTGTGAATCATAGTGGTGGCAGCGTCATGCTGTGGTGATGTTTTTCAGCGACAGGGACTGGGAGACATCAGGATCGAGGCAAAGATGAACGGCGTAAAGTACAGAGAGATCCTTGATGAAAACCTGCTCCAGAGCACTCAGGACCTCAGACTGGGGTGAAGGTTGACCTTCCAACAGGACAACGACCCTAAGCACACAGACAAGATAATGCAGGAGTGTCTTCGGGACAAGACTCTGAATGTCCTTGAGTGGCCCAGTCAGAGCCCGAACTTGAACCCGATCGAACATCTCTGGAGAGACCTGAAAATAGCTGTACAGCAACGCTCCACTTCCAACCTGACAGAGCTGGATCTGAGAAGATCTGAGAGGATCTGTTTGAAAAACAAAACAACTTTATTTAACTAGGCAAGTCAGTTAAGAACAAATTCCTATTTACAATGATGGCCTGTAGATCTGTAGAGAAGAATGGGAGAACTTCCCTAAATACAGGTTTGCCAAGCTTGTAGCGTCATACCCAAAAAGACTCGAGGCTGTAATCACTGCCAAAGGCGCTTCAACAGAGAGCTGAGTAAACGGTCTGAATACTTATGTAAATGTGATATTTCTGTTTTTTATTTGTAAAACATTTACAAAAATGTCTAAAAACCTGTTTTTGCTTTGCCATTAAGGGGTATTGTGTGTCGAATAATGAGGGATTTTTAAAAATACATTTTAGAACAAGGCTGTAACGTAACAAAATGTAGAAAAAGCCAAGGGGTCTGAATACCTTCTGAATGCACTGTGTATATTGCATTTGATGGAGGTTGGTGTGCAGAGGTGTGACCATGTCAGATTGTGACTGATCGTCTCTTACATAACAGTTTTTACTAATCACAATGATGACAAAAGAGGTATTGAGCAGCCTCTGGATGAAGTTGCCCTTATGCACAGAGAAAGGATCTGCCTCAACCTAAACCATTAGGAAGGAAAACTCTAAGCTGACCTTAAATCAGTTTCAATTTAAACAGTCCCCAGAGATCATCACTACAGTCCGGGGTCTCCCTGAGATAGCCGTTACCATAGAAACAGCAGTACTGTGATCTTACATTGACACCTCTCTCTTTCCTTGCCAGACTCTCAGGAGTTACATAGTGTGAACGCTGCAGTGAGAACTTGTTATTTATTTCATTTCGCAAGTGTAGCCTGTCAACTCTCTCTCTATCTTCCTCCCTCTCTCTCTCTCTCTCTCTCTCTCTCTCTCTCTCTCTCTCTCTCTCTCTCTCTCTCTCTCTCTCTCTCCCTCTCTCTCTCTCTCTCTCTCACCTCTCTCGTTTAAAATGGCATATTATGGCATTGTAACGATGTGCAAATAGTTCAAGTACAATAAACATACATTTTATTTTCAATTGTAAAAAAAATATACTTTTATTTTACCTTTATTTAACCAGGTAGGCTAGTTGAGAACAAGTTCTCATTTACAATAAATATGGGTTGTATTTACAGTGGTGTTTGTTCTTCACTGGTTGCCCTTTTCTTTTGGCATCTGGTCACAAATATTGCTGCTGTGATTACACACTGTGGTATTTCACCCAATAGATATGGGAGTTAATCAATTGGATTTGTTTTTTCAAATTCTTTGTGGATCTGTGTAATCTGAGGGAAATATGTGTCTCTAATGTGGTCATATATTTGGCAGTAGATTAGGAAGTGCAGCTCAGTTTTTACCTCATTTTGCGAGCATTGTGCACATAGCCTGTCTTCTCTTGAGAGCCAGGTCTACGTACGGCGGCTTATCTCAATAGCAAGGCTATGCTGAGAGTGTACGTAGTCAAAGATGTCCTTAATTTTTGGTCAGTCACAGTGGTCAGGTCTTCTGTCAGGTCTTCTTCTAGTTCTGACCATGCAGCAATATCTAACAAGTAATCTAACCTAACAATTTCACAACAACTACCTTATACACACAAGTGTAAAGGAATGAATAAGAATATGTACATACAAATATATGAATGAGCGATGGACGAACGGCATAGGCAAGATGCAGTAGATGGTATAGAGTACAGTATATACATATGAGATGAGTAATGTAGGGTATGTAAACATTATATAAAGTGGCATTGTTTAAAGTGACTAGTGATACATTTATTACATATATGTATTACAATAGTACAAAAGGCTTATGTTTATTTTGGAGAAGAGGATTCAAGAGATGTAAGCACACATACAGTATGTACACATACACGCAGACAAACACATGCACATACACGCACGCACGGATGCACACACACGCACACATGCATAAACAAGCACGCACACACACACACACACACACACACACACACACACACACACACACACACACACACACACACACACACACACACACACACACAAACTCATTCCTAGAAGTCTACAGTGGACACTTCAACTTTTTCCAGCAGCTTTTATAAACAGAAGAGAAAGGACAGAATGCAGAAGCATTCAGACACAAAAATGTAGTAAACGGGAGGGAGACGTAGAGAAATAGAGAGGGCCTCCTGAGTGGTGCATGTGTGCACCCATGAGTGGTGTGCGTGTGCGCGTGCATACGTGTGTGCGTGCATATGTGCGTGTGTTTGTGTGTGCCCGAGTATGGGTATCAGGGTTTTGTATGGGTATTCTGTGTGTGTGTGCACCCATGTGCGTGCATGCCTGTATATACATTTGCGATAGAGTTTCAGTTGCACTTTGCATCTACGTGGTCAGGTCACTCCACAATCTTATGCAATATGATATTTTATACTCTCAGAGCAACCCGGGATATTTCGGTTTACTTCAGTGAATCTGTGATTCTACCATGACACTATTAAAGACACAGAATTTCCTGAAATCCCCTGAAACGCTGTCAGAAGAATCCATATAATTTTTGTGTGCTGTTATCATTCAGACACATATGGATGCTATAGTTTCCCTGTGATATAATAGTATATGGAATAGCAGGCTGAAGAGATGTGGAGGAGGAAAAAGGAACATACACTTTTAATTTAACATTTATTTAACTAGGCAATTCAGTTAAGAACAAATTCTTATTTACAATGACAGCCAAAACCTCCCCTAACCAGGACGACGCCAGGCCAATTGTGCGCTGCCCTACGGGACTCCCAATTTTGTCCGGTTGTGATACAGCCTGGAATTTAACCAGGGTCTGTAGTGACGCCTCTAGAACTGAGATGCAGTGCCTTAGACCACTGCGCCACTTGGGAGCAGAGGAGTAACTATAGCGGGGTAATAATTATCATATATGCATATTATATACCTCACTTATAACCCAAAATAAGACTATGAAATTAATAAACAAAGGTATATCTGACTCCATTTAACATTATAGTAAAACCATGTGCAATTAAGTATTATGTGTTTAGCTGACTAAGATCAACGAATGGTCATGAGAGGTGAATATCAAAGCAAGTATTATTAAATAAATTAATGGATTCACATAAACCTAAGGTTAACTGACAATACAAAGCATGAAGAAAGAGATGCCTGCTAGGCCAGAGGTCTAGAAGCCTAGGAAATGAGAATTGATCATACAACCTTCTTCCATGGACTGGATACAGGATAAGAGAGACAACAAAGGCATTTAATTCCATTCATATCAGGTCTGACTTGTTTGTATTCAAAAATCAATTGTTGACCAATCCACAGACCAAACCAAAGGCAGTAAAACTAAAATATCCAATCAGATCAACAAGGCCAACATCCTCTAAGAAGGGGGTCACGTCTATGTGTGATGAACTGAGAGGGTGGGCTGGGTAGGACAATTGCATACAATGTCGTCAGAGTTCACTCTGAACAACAAGAAGTAACCACAGAGATCATACATACCAGTGGTGTAAAGTGCTTAAGTAGAAATATTTGTAAGTACAATTTAAGTAGTTTTTTGTGGAATCTGTACATTAATTTACTTTACTATTTCTATTTTTGACAACATTTAATTTTACTTCACTACATTCCTTAAGAAAATTGTGTACTTTTTACTCCACACATTTTGCCTGACACCCAAAAGTACTCGTTGCATTTTGAATGCTTAGCAGGACAGAAAATGGTCCAATTCACTCACTTATCAAGAGAACAACCCTAGTCATCCCTACTGACTCTGATCTGGGAGACTCACTAAACACAAATGCTTGGTTTGTAAAGTATGTCTGAGTGTTGGAGTATCCCCCTGGCTATCCATAAATAAATAAAACACTTAAATTGTGCTGTCTGGTTTGCTTAACATAAGTCATTTGAAATTATTTTTACTTTTACTTTTGATACTTAAGTATATTTTAGCAATTACATTTACTTTTGATACTTAAGTATATTTTAGCAATTACATTTACTTTTGATACTTAAGTATATTTTAGCAATTACATTTACTTTTGATACTTAAGTATGTTTAAAACCAAATACGTGTAGACTTTTAGACAACTAGTATTTTACTGGGTGACTCACTTTTACTTCAGTCATTTTCTATTAAGGTATCTTTACTTTTACTCAAGTATGACAATTGGGTATTTTTACACTGATATATACAAACACACACACACACACACACACACACACACACACACACACACACACACACACACACACTCACACACACACGCACACATACACACACACACACACACACGCAAACACACACACACACACACACACACACACACACACACACACACACACACACGCACACACGCACACACGCACACATACACGCACACATACACACACACACACGCACACACACACACACACAGGCACATTTGCTAAATAATTTTAACTTGGGCCAGGTCACCGCCTATTTTTTATTCTTTTTTATTTCACCTTTATCAACAAGTTCTCATTTACAACTGCAACCTGGCCAAGATAAAGCAAAGCAGTTCGACACATACAACAACACAGAGTTACACATGGAGTAAAACCAACATACAGCCAATAATACAGTAGAAAAATAAGACTATATACAATGTGAGCAAATGAGGTGAGATAAGGGAGGTAAAGGCAAAAAAAGGCCATGGTAGCAAAGTAAATACAATATAGCAAGTAAAACACTTGAATGGTAGATTTGCAGTGGGAGAATGTGCAAGGTAGAGATAGAAATAATGGGGTGCAAAGGATCAAAATAAATAAATAAATACAGTAGGGTGAGAGGTAGTTGTTTGGTCTAAATTATAGATGTACAGGTGCAGTAATCTGTGAGCTGCTCTGACAGCTGGTGCTTAAAGCTAGTGAGGGAGATAAGTGTTTCCAGTTTCAGAGATTTTTGTAGTTCGTTCCAGTCATTGGCAGCAGAGAACTGGAAGGAGAGGCGGCCAAAGGAAGAATTGGTTTTGGGGGTGACCAGAGAGATATACCTGCTGGAGCGCGTGCTACAGGTGGGTGCTGCTATGGTGACCAGCGAGCTGAGATAAGGTGGGACTTTACCAAGCAGGGTCTTGTAGATGACCTGGAGCCAGTGGGTTTGGCGACGAGTATGAAGCGAGGGCCAGCCAACGAGAGCGTACAGGTCGCAGTGGTGGGTAGTATATGGGGCTTTGGGGACAAAACGGATGACACTGTGATAGACTGCATCCAATTTATTGAGTAGGGTATTGGGGGCTATTTTGTAAGTGACATCGCCGAAGTCGAGGATCGGTAGGATGGTCAGATTTACAAGGGTATGTTCGGCAGCATGAGTGAATGATGCTTTGTTGCGAAATAGGAAGCCAATTGTAGATTTAAAAAGAGGAGCAGGCATTTAATTTGACTTGTATTTTAGAGAAATTGAAGGCCACGGAAGGAGAGTTGTATGGCATTGAATCTTGTCTGGAGGGTTGTTAACACAGTGTCCAAAGAAGGGCCAGAAGGATACAGAATGGTTTCGTCTGCGTAGAGGTGGATCAGAGACTCACCAGCAGCAAGAGCGACATTATTGATGTATACAGAGAAGAGAGTCGGTCCAAGAATTGAACCCTGAGGCACCCCCATAGAGACTGCCAGAGCCCCGGACAACAGGCCCTCCGATTTGACACACTGAACTCTATCAGAGAAGTAGTTGGTGAACCAGGCGAGGCAATCATTTGAGAAACCAAGGCTATCGAGTCTGCCAATGAGGATGTGATGATTGACAGAGTCGAAAGCCTTGGCCAGATCAATGAATACGGCTGCACAGTATTGTTTCTTATCGATGGCGGTTAAGATATCGTATAGGACCTTGAGCATGGCTGAGGTGCACCCATGACCAGCTCTGAAACCAGATTGCATAGAAGAGAAGGTATGGTGGGATTCAAAATGGTCGGTAATCTGTTTATTGACTTGGCTTTCGAAGACCTTAGAAAGGCAGGGTAGGATAGATATAGGTCTGTAGCAGTTTGGGTCAAGAGTGTCCACCCCTTTGAAGAGGGGGATGACCACAGCTGCTTTCCAATCTTTGGGAATCTCAGACGACACGAAAGAGAGGTTGAACAGGCTAGTAATTGTGGTTGCAAAAATTTCGACAGATAATTTTAGAAAGAAGGGGTCCAGATTGTCTAGCCAGGCTGATTTGTAGGGGTCCAGATTTTGCAGCTCTTCCAGAACATCAGCTGACTGGATTTGGGAGAAGTAGAAATGGGGAAGGCTTGGGCGAGTTGCTGTGGGGGGTGCAGTGCAGTTGACCGGGGGTAGCCAGGTGGAAAGCATGGCCAGTGGATTTATCGGTGGTGACAGTATTTTCTATCCTCAGTGCAGTGGGCAGCTGGGAGGAGGTGTTCTTATTCTCCATGGACTTTACAGTGTCCCAGAACTTTTTTGAGTTTGTGTTGCAGGAAGCAAATTTCTGCTTGAAAAAGCTAGCTTTGGCTTTTCTAACTGCCTGTGTATATTGGTTTCTAGCTTCCCTGAAAAGTTGCATATCATGGTGGCTGTTCGATGCTAATGCAGAACGCCATAGGATGTTTTTGTGTTGGTTAAGGGCAGTCAGGTCTGGAGAGAACCAGGGGCTATATCTGTTCCTGGTTCTACATTTCTTGAATGGGGCATGCTTATCTAAGATAATGAGGAAGGCATTTAAAAAAAAAAAACAGGCATCCTCTACTGACGGGATGAGGTCAATATCCTTCCAGGATACCCCGGCCAGGTCGATTAGAAAGGCCTGCTTGCTGAAGTGTTTCAGGGAGCGTTTGATAGTGATGAGTGGAGGTAGTTTGACCGCTGACCCATTACGGATGCAGGCAATGAGGCAGTGATCGCTGAGATCTTGGTTGAAAACAGCAGAGGTATATTTAGAGGGCAAGTTGGTTAGGATGATATCTATGAGGGTGCCCGTGTTTACGGCTTTGGGGTGGTGCCTGGTAGGTTCATTGATAATTTGTGTAAGATTGAGGACATCAAGCTTAGATTGTAGGATTGCTGGGGTGTTAAGCATGTTCCAGTTTAGGTTGCCTAGCAGCACAAGCTCTGAAGATAGATGGGGGGCAATCAGTTCACATATGGTGTCCAGAGCACAGCTGGGGGCAGAGGGTGGTCTATAGCAGGCGGCAACGGTGAGAGACTTGTTTTTAGAGAGGTGGATTTTTAAAAGTAGAAGTTCAAATTGTTTGGGTACAGACCTGGATGGCAGGACAGAACTCTGCAGGCTATCTCTGCAGTAGATTGCAACACCGCCCCCTTTGGCAGTTCTATCTTGTCTGAAAATGTTGTAGTTAGGGATGAAGATTTCAGAATTTTTGGTGGTCTTCCTAAGCCAGGATTCAGACACTGCTAGAACATCCGGGTTGGCAGAGTGTGCTAAAGCAGTGAATAAAACAAACTTAGGGAAGGGGCTTCTAATGTTAACATGCATGAAACCAAGGCTATTACGGTTACAGAAGTCATCAAAAGAGAGCGCCTGGGGAATAGGAGTGGAGCTAGGCACTGCAGGGCCTGGATTCACCTCTACATAACCAGAGGAACAGAGGAGTAGTAGTGTCACGGCCGTCCTCCTCTTCATCTGAAGAGGAGAGACGAGATGGATCTGAGGACCAATACGCGGCGTGGTAAGTGTCCATGGAAAATCTTTAATCAAGAAAGACTGAACACTATACAAACGAGTAACAAAAACAATAAACCAAATTCGACCGTGAAGCTACAAAATGAGACCTGTGCTGAAACAAGCCATCAACATAGACAATCACCCACAAACAAACAGTGCAACCCAGGCTACCTAAGTATGATTCTCAATCAGAGACAACTAATGACACCTGCCTCTGATTGAGAACCATACTAGGCCGAAAACATAGAACTGCCCCAAAACATAGAAAAACAAACATAGACTGCCCACCCAACTCACGCCCTGACCATACTAAATAAATACAAAACAACAGAAATAAAGGTCAGAACGTGACAAGTAGGATAAGGGTACGGCTAAAACCTATGAGAATTGGTCATCTAGAACGTCCGGAACAGAGAGTAAAAGGAGGTTTCTGGGGGCGATAAAATAGCTTCAAGGTATAATGTACAGACAAAGGTATGGTAGGATGTGAATACAGTGTAGGTAAACCTAGGTATTGAGTGATGATGAGAGAGATATGTCTCTAGAAACATAATTGAAACCAGGTGATGTCATCACATGTGTGGGTGGTGGAACTGAAAGGTTGGATAAGGTATAATGAGAAGGGCTAGAGGCTCTACAGTGAAATAAGCAAATAAACACTAACCAGAACAGCAATAGACAAGGCATATTTACACTAAGGAGAGGCATGCTTTGTCGAGTGATCATAAGGGTCCAGGTAGTAGTGAGGTTAGTTGGGGATTCAGACAGCTAGCCGGGCCATCGGTAGCAAGCTAGCATAGGATGGAGGTCTGTTTTTAGCCACCTCATGCGTTTCCGTTGGTAGATTAGTGGGGTTCCGTGTGGTGGATGGGATCAATCCAATTGGCAAAATAGATATAGTTATAGTGACCCAAGAAAAATTGTCCGTTAGATCTATTCAGATAGCAACCGATAAGACAGCTAACGATTAGCGGACCGCAGATGGGCGTTCAGGTAATGTCGCGACGGAGGGGCCAGTTGGATAACTTCCTCAGGCAGATAACGTTGTTAGTCCAGTCGTGAAGGCCCGGTGGGGCTCCGCATTGGCAGTAAAACGGGTCCGGATAGGTGATTGTAGCCCAAGAGTGACTGATGGAACTCTTCAGCTGGCTAGCTCCGGAATAATTGATGTTTGCTCCGGGATCGACGTAAGCCAATAACAGCTAGCGGATAACAGCTAGCTAGCTGCGAGATCCAGGTGTAAATGTCCAGAGCTTTCGGTTGAAATCCGGGGACATGGAGAGAAAAATAGGTCCAGTATGTTCTGGTCTGAGTCGCGTTGTACCCTTGACTCTTACATAGTGTGGGGAAGAGTCAAGGGACTTACTGCAACTTGTTTGGCCTACCGTCTGTCTGTCTGTTCATCTGCCTGCGTCCTGATTGGTTCAGTATTTGTCTAAAGCTGAGCTTTAATTCCTCTTCATGACTTATGATTTGGGATGTTTGACTTAACTCCCTATGCTGTACTGTGTTTATGCTGTCTTCCCTGTGCTGTATGGTCAGGCAGGCCATTCGTCCTGTCATTCTGCAGGGTGCACAGTTTCCTTCAGACCCTTGATTTTAGGTCAACTGCATCAAGTTACATCCAGAAAGCCCACCGCCTACCATCTGTGATTGTGTCAGAGTTGCCTTGTCAGGATGAGTGTGTGTCTGTGTGTGTGTGTCCCTGAGGACGTACTGCCAGAGTCTTTTCCACCACCCAGTTGCTGTTTATACAAGTAAGCTGTGTGTGCGTGTGTGTGTGTATGTGAATGTGTGTGTGTGTGTGTGTGTGTGTGTGTGTGTGTGTGTGTGTGTGTGTGTGTGTGTGTGTGTGTGTGTGCGTGTGTGTGTGTGTGTGTGTGTGTGTGTGTGTGTGTGTGTGTGTGTGTGTGTGTGTGTGTGTGTGCGTGCGTGCGTGCGTGCGTGGGTGTGGGTGTGTGTGTGTGTGTGTCAGAGAGAAGGGAGACAAGCAGAAACAGAAGGTTATATAGGTCAAAATATCTTTGCTGTGATATATTTTGTTGTGTGATGCACTGTACTTTAGGTGGTATACTATCAGTCTGATAATGGTCCTTGTGTCTCTAGAGAGAGAGAGAGAGAGAGAGAGAGCAACACAATTAGATCCAACCAAATCATGAGAAACCGGAAAGATAATTACTTGACACATTGGAAAGAAATTACAAAAAAGCAAATTAGAATGCTAGTTGGCCCTAAACAGAGAGAACACAGTGGTAGAATACCTAACCACTGTGACTGACCAACATTTAAGGAAATCTTTGACTATGTACAGACTCAGTGAGCATGGCCTTGCTATTGAGAAAGGCCGCCGAAGGCAGAACTGGCTCTCAAGAGAAGACAGACTATGTGTACACTGCCCATAAAATAAAGTGGAAACTGAGCTGCACTTCCTAACCTCCTGCCAAATGTATGGCATAGAGACATTTTTCCCTCTGATTACACAGGCACAAATAATTCGAAAACAAATAAAATTTGGTTAAACTCACATTGGGTGAAATACGACAGTGTGCCATCACAGCAGAAATATGTGTGACCTGTTGCCACAAGAAAGGATAACCAGTGAAGAACAAACACCATTGTAAATTCAACCTATATTTATGTTTATTGATTGTCCTATTTATTTTTATTTAACTATTTGGACATCATTACAACACTGTATATATATACATAATATTACATTTGACATGTCTTTATTCTTTTGGAACTTTTGGAATTGTAATGTTTACTATAAATTTGTATTGTTTATTTAACTTTTCTTTATGATCTATTTCACTTGCTATGGCAATGTAAACATATGTTTCCCATGCCAATAAAGCCCTTAAAATCTCACCAAATTTGTTTTGGTGAGCTGCCCAGTGACACAAGCCTAACAGACGAGCTATATCGCTACTATGCTTCAAGGCAAGCAACACTGAAGCATGCATGAGAGCACCAGCTGTTCTGGATGACTGTGTTATCACGCTCTCCGTAGCTGATGTGAGCAAGACCTTAAAACAGGTCAACATTCACAAGGCCGCAGGGCCAGAAGGATTACAAGGACGTGTACTCAGAGCATGTGCTCACCAACTGGCAAGTGTCCTCACTGACATTTTCAACCTGTCCCTGGCTGAGTCTGCAATACCTACATGTTTCAAGCAGACAACCATAGTCCCTGTGCCCAAGAACACCAAGGTAATCTGCCTAAATGACTACCGACCCGTAGCACTCATGTCTGTAGCCATGAAGTGCTTTGAAATGCTTGTCATGGCTCACATCAACACCATCATCCCAGAAACTCTTGACCCACTCTAATTTGTATATAACCCCAATAGATCTATTGCGCTCAACACTGCCCTTTCCCACGTGAACTAAAGGAACACCTACGTGAGAATGCTGTTCATTGACTACAGCTCATCATTCAACATCATAGTGCCCTCAAAGCTCATCACTAAGCTAAGGACCCTGGGACTAAACATCTCCTTCTGTAACTAGATCCTGGACTTCCTGACGTTCTGCCCCCAGTGGCTAAGGGTAGGCAAAAACACATCTGCCACGTTGATCCTCAACACGGGGGCCCCTCAGGGGTGCGTGCTTAGTCCCCTCCTGTACTCACGATTACCAACAAAGATGAGACAGCCTATAGAGAGGAGGTCAGAGACCTGGAAGTGTGGTGCCAGAACAACAACCTCTCCCAACGTGATCAAGACAAATGAGATGGAAAAGGAGGGCACTACAGAGGGTAGTGCGTACGGCCCTGTACATCACTGGGGCGAAGCTTCCTGCCATTCAAGACCTCTATACCAGGCGATGTCAGAGGAAGGCCCTAAAAATTGCCAAAGACTCCAGCCTCCCAAGTCATAGACTGTTCTCTCTGCTCTCTGCACGGCAAGCAGTACTGAAGCACCAACTCTAGGTCCAAGAGGCTTCTAAACAGCTTCTACCCCCAAGCCAGAAGACTACTGAACAGCTAATCAAATCAGACTATTTGCATTGACCCCTTTTTTTTTTACTACGCTGCTGCTGCTAGCTGTTTATTATCTATTATCTATGCCTGAGTGGCACAGCGGTCTAAGGCCGGGGGGGGGGGGGGGGCTTTACTTGACTCATCGCGCCCTTGCGGCTCCTTGAAGCAGGCCGGGTGCTTGCAGGCTGATGCTGGTCAGTAGTTTATTTTTATTTTTTATTTTTTATTTAACCTTTATTTGACTGGCCAAGTTTAACTAGGACAGTTGAACGGTGTTTCCTCTGACACATTGGTGTGGCTGGCTTTTGGGTTAAGCTGGTGTGTATTAAGGAGCACGGTTAGGCGGGTCATGTTTTGGAGGACTCATGATTCCACCTTCGCCTCTGCTGAGCACGTTGAGGAGTTGCAGCAACGAGACAAGGTCAAATTTGGGGAGAAAAAGAAATGCATTGTTGGTTAAGGGCTTGTAAGTAAGGATTTCACAGTAAGGTTGTATTTGGCATATGTGACAAATAAAATGTGATTTGTACTGAGTTAAATCATTGAAATTGTTGCATGGTGCATTTATATTCTTCTCCAGTATAATTTGATTATTTGATATATTTTACATGTGATAATGCCAAACAGAGGGCTAGGGATAATTACACATTTATGATAATCTGAAGTACCCAAAAGGGCCACTAGATGTCTTGTGATAAATTACATAAAATCCTTGAAAGTGACCCAAGTTATGGTAGTTTACTGGTAGTTTACTTTCCCACCATTCTACTGTGCTGTGATACGTGGAGAGGCTGAGGTGTTAAGCCAATAGCATGAGATGTGGGCCAGTGCATTCCGCCGCTCTGGGGAGGTTAATGAGCATAGCCTCTGGGCACTCAGCCAAACTAGAGCCATTAATGCTGCTATTGCTAACGCTACGGCTAGCTAACGCTCCCACAATGAGCCTGACATCAACTATCAGCCCCGTACTGAGCTTTGCTAATAATACACCCAGAGAGAGAGAGAGAGAGGGAGAGAAAGAGAGAGGGGGAGAGGGAGAGAGAGACAGAGAGACAGAGACAGAGACAGAGAAAGAGTGAGAGGGAGGGAGAGCGAGAGGGAGGGGGAGAGAGAGAGGGACAGAGCGAGAGAGATAGAGAGAGGGGGAGTTAGAGAGATCAAGCAAGCTAGAGTGAGAGAGAGGGAGAGTGTAAGAGCATAGAAGAGTTAAGAGCAAACAGTGTGAGGCAAGGTGGTTAGAAAGGAACATATTGAAGACTGAGTCGGAGACAGAGAGAGAGAGAGAGAGAGAGGAGGTGAAAAGATAAATAGAGCGAGAGAGAGAGCTGTATGTCTCTGTGCTTTACGGCTAGCTGATCCAATGAGCACTCACTCCGTTACTCACCACGCAAAGACACCCAGAGAGGTAAGTAACCAGAACGCTTTCTAGCCTCCGTGTGTGTGTGTGTGCGTGTGTGTGCGTGTGTGCGAGTACGTACGTGCGTGTGTGCGTGTGTGTGTGTATGTGTGTGCTTTTGTGAGACAGAAAGTTAGAGAGTTGGATAAAATATGTATATACAGTGGTTGTTTGAAGATATGCTGTATTACAGGGCTATGTGAGTTGTGTGATAGAGAAAGAAGTGTTTGTATCTGAGAAGATACAACATGCATGTGTTGATTGTATATGGTTTATGGTATAGCAGTCTCTGTTTCCAGTACATGGTTTATGGTATAGCAGTCTGTGTGTCCAGTATATGGTTTATGGTATAGCAGTCTGTGTGTCCAGTATATGGTTTATGGTATAGCAGTCTGTGTGTCCAGTATATGGTTTATGGTATAGCAGTCTGTGTGTCCAGTATATGGTTTATGGTATAGCAGTCTGTGTTTCAAGTATATGGTTTATGGTAAAGCAGTCTATCGGTGTTTCTCAAAATGCCTACTACCGTGCTCCGAGCACTCAAATTAGAGCACGGGAGGGTCGGAGTATGAGTCCAAATCAAAGTATGCGAAACGGTACACGGAGGGCACTTCTCTAATGCGTACTCCGTTTGAACATATTTTGAAGCATGCATCGATGCAAGCTTCAATGAAAAGTATGCAAATAAATATTACATAACTACGTAAAAATCATGCACATTTTTTTTCAATCATTGGCTGTCATTGTTTGAATTGAAGCGAGAGCGAAAAAACTTTGGAATAAAATGTTACCTATTGACATCTCATCTCACTACAATACTTTATCTTGATACGTTAATAAATACAGTTGAAGTCGGAAGTTTACATACAGCTTAGACAAATACATTTAAACTCAGTTATCACCATTCCTGACATTTAATCCAAGTAAAAAATCCCTGTTTAAGGTCAGTTAGGATGACCACTTTATTTTAAGAATGTGAAATGTCAGAATAATAGTAGAGATAATGATTTATTTAAGCTTTTATTTATTTCATCACATTCCCAGTGGGTCAGAAGTTTACATACACTCAATTAGTATTTGGTAGCATTGCCTTTAAATTGTTTAACTTGGGTCAAACATTTCGGATAGCCTTCCACAAGCTTCCCACAATAAGTTGGGTGAATTTTGGCCCATTCCTCCTGACAGAGCTGCTGTAACTGAGTCAGGTTTGTAGGCCTCCTTGCTCACATATGCTTTTTCAGTTCTGCCCACACATTTTCTATAGGATTGAGGTCAGGGCTTTGTGATGGCCACTCCAATACCTTGACTTTGTTGTCCTTAAGCCATTTTGCCACAACTTTGGAAGTATGCTTGGGGTCGTTGTCCATTTGGAAGACCCATTTGTGACCAAGCTTCCACTTCCTGACTGATGTCTTGAGATGTTGCTTCAATATATCCACAGAATTTTACTCCCTCATTATGCCATTTATTTTGTGAAGTGCACCAGTCCCTCCTGCAGCAAAGCACCCCCACAACATGATGCTGCCACCCCCGTGCTTCACGGTTGAGATGGTGTTCTTTGGCTTGCAAGCCTCCCCCTTTTTCCTCCAAACATAACGATGGTAATTATGGCCAAAAAGTTATAATTTTTGTTTCATCAGGCCAGAGGTCATTTCTCCATAAGTACGATCTTTGTCCCCATGTGCAGTTGCAAACCGTAGTCTGGCTCTTTTATGGCAGTTTTGGAGCAGTGGCTTCTTCCTTGCTGAGCGGCCTTTCAGGTCATGTCAATATAGGACTTGTTTTACTGTGGATATAGATACTTTTGTACCTGTTTCCTCCAGCATCTTCACAAGGTCCTTTGCTGTTGTTCTGGGATTGATTTGCACATTTCGCACCAAAGTATGTTCATCTCTAGGAGACCGAACGCATCTCCTTCCTGAGCGGTATGACGCCTGAGTGGTCTCATGATGTTTATACTTGCGTAGTCCTAACCGACTTGCCAATACTATAGTTTGTTAACAAGACATTTGTGGAGTGGTTGAAAAATTAGTTTTAATGACTCCAACCTAAGTGTATGTAAACTTCCGACTTCAACTGTACATGCTATGTTAATTTTGGCATGGTTTCATGCCTTCAATACCCACTGTAGTGTGTGTGGTTCGTAAGCCCATGGGAATTCAATAGAGCTAACTTGCTAGCTACTACTGATAGATAACACTGTACAACTTTGGATAACACTGGCTTTAGGTTATTTTTGCCAGTTATAATATCTGGTTAACTACATTATTACAATTCACACATAGCAAGCTGATAGTTATGAAGTGAAATATTTTCTTTGTGTATATCTTGTTGCGTCTCTATTTCCATTGTCCTGGCTAGAAGAAGGAAGGTTCAGTGAATGGGTAAGTCCATAGTAAGTCAATAGGGCTAATTGGCTAGCTAGCCAGCCACGAAGAATTGTTAGCTAGCTACCCAAGAAAACTTTACATCTACCTTAGTTAACATTGGTTTTCGGTCATTTTTGCCTTTTTTAAAATCTGGTTAGCTAAATTGCTACTATTCACATACATCTAGCTGATAATTATGAAGTAAAACGTTTGCTTTGTATATATGCTGTTTAGTCTCTATTGTTGCCATTGTCCTGGCTAGAAGAAGGTTCAGTGAATGGCGAGATGCAGCGTGAGGTAATACAGTAGGTAATACAGCGTGAGGTAAATCCACACTCTCGTCCTCACAAGAATGTACTCAAGAATGTAAGAGAACGTTCCTGGAAAATGCACTTTGAGCATGAGAGCGTGGAGCACGATAGTATGCATATTGAGAAACACCCTGTGTGTACAGTGCATGGTTAATGGTATAGCAGTGTGAGTCTAACAGCATGTGGGCTTATATGTGTCTATGTGAGTATTACTCTTCGCACTAGTGTGTGAGTATGTGTGTGCACACCTGCGTGTGTGTGAGTGTGTGTGTGTGTGTGTGTGTGTGTGTGTGTGTGTGTGTGTCTGCGTGCATGCGTGCGTGCGTGTGTGTGTGCATGCGTGCGTGCGTGCGTGTGTGTACATGTGCGCCTCAGTGTGTGTTCATGCAAGTGAATGCATGCGCATGGGCCACTTTGTAAATGTGTAAGTATGTGTGAGGGATAGAAAGGTGTAGGTTCACCATTCAGCCTGGCTGAATCCAGGCTAAGAATTAGAGCAGTGGGCTGAAATAGACCCAGTCCAGAGATAGCCAGGGGCCACAGTCACAGAGGGGCACATATGAGGAGGGGGGCAGACAGAGAGAAGTGCAGATATGAAAGAGAGATATGGGGGTAGATATGGAAGAGTGGGATTGGGGAGGAGGTGGAGGTAGGTGGGGGACACTGACAGAGAGGAGGCAGAAGTAGGGGTTGGCAGAGAAACATAGGGGGTAGATACTCCCATGTAGAGAGCAGAGGGGGTGAGCGAGATATGGACTGTAGAGACAGATGTGGTGGTGGAGTTGGGGGGTACAGACAGACAGAGAGACAGAGAGACAGAGAGACAGACAGACAGACAGACAGACAGACAGACAGACAGACAGACAGACAGACAGACAGACAGACAACGTCCCAAACAAGCCACCATACCGAATGACTTAGCAACCGCGTGATGCAGCATGACAATGTGGACGTGACTGGTCAGGGAAACCTGTTTACTGAATTTCCTGCTTTCTAGATGGAAATATCTTGAACAAAAGTTCTGGTTGTGATCCTAATGTTAGCTCACAAATATGAGGATGTTTGAATCTGAGAAACCCAGGCTGTTTATAAAAAACAATTCTCGTTCTTTCAACATAAGGGGGTGCATGCTAATGGTTCATTCGGTTGTCTGTAAATAAATGTGCCACTCACATCATTCTAACTTACCGTAAAGTGCAACTGAACTTAATAAACATTTATAGGTTGATTGTGGTGAGCGATTGGATAGTGTGTACTGATAGTGTGTACTGCAGCACACCAGGCAGATCTGGATGATTTGATTACTGACAGCCGTGACTAGACTGTGCCAAACTTCATGTAAATTGCGACTTCCTCAGTTACACAAATCTCAGAAAAATCATTTTTGGAATTTACTGACTTTATGACCAAAATTATTTTACTTACATTATTTTACTCAATTTTGGCACTAGAATAAATGTTTTGGATTAATATCGATGCCACAAAGGCCATTTTCAACCGTAAATGTTTATTACTGTAAGTTCAGTTGCACTTTACTGTAAGATAGAATGATGTGAGTGGCAGACACAGGAACTAGACTGTCTGGGTTTGGCCCATTCATACCTGCACTGGAATTCAGTCAAACCCACACAGAAGAGAACATGCTATTGTGGCTATATCATTTAAAGTAATGTAAGCAATTAGACAAAAACAATGCACTTAGATATGCATTTTTTAAGAAAAGAAGGGAACTGTGTGATTTGTGTGTCGCTATAGTCTGAGATGGATCTCAACACGGAGTTCACTTTGAAAAGAGTTGAAAAGCATAAACCTAGATGTGTGTGTGCGTGCATGCATAAGTGCCCTTGCGTCTGTATGTGTGTATGTGTGCTGTGACACTCTGTGTGTGTGTTTGTGTGTGTATGTATCTGTGCGTGTGTGTGTGTATGTGTGTGTGTGTGTGTGTATGTATCTGTGCGTGTGTGTGTGTATGTGTGTGTGTGTGTGTGTGTGTGTGTGTGTGTGTGTGTGTGTGTGTGTGTGTGTGTGTGTGTGTCTGCAGCTCACCCACTCAAACCTCCTATAATACCACAGTGTTTTTCTTGGTACCTCACAGTCAGTTTTTCATGGAATAACTTATTTTTCCAAGCATTACCCTCTACCATGTAGCCTAGCACTTTCCCTCCCAGCTCGACGGAATGTTGAAGATAGTTGGAATACCACAAATGGTTGGTCCACAGTGAGAAAACCACCAAATTGACCTCGGATCAGTGTCAATGGCTAACCTCAGCCCACTCGAGTCTGAATAGAGAGTTCACTGAATGGTCTTCTGGTGTCAGACATAGGGCTGTTTCACAGTACTATTCCAGAGGAGTTACTGTATCATATTAAAATGTAAGCGTATGCATGGTCAGCATCTGTGAGCCTTTTTTGCTTATATGAATCGATTGTGTTTTCAACCTTTTCATTGTTTTTTTGTGGTGTCGGAATCGCCCTTGTCTTTGACATGACGAGGCAAAGTCAGGCAATGCTATGACACGTTTGTCTGTATGTCCATGTGTACTATGTGTGTGATTGTGTGTGTTTGTGTGTGTCTGTGATTGTGTGTGTGTGTAAATGTGTGTTATTGTGTACAGGCTTGGCAAGGTTGACAGGTTGGAAGGGTGGGGCTGGTATCAGTTCACACATGTAGATTTATTGTGCTAGGGCTTTGTTTTCAGGTGTAGTCTCGCATCTCGATCCTCTGAGGTGAAGTCATCGACTAACTCCCATTGAGCCTGTCAGCAGGGGCGGACTTAGTGATTTGGAGGCCCCAGGCAGAGGCCTGTCTGATGCCCCTGCCTGGCTCCAACTGCCCAGGAGTTGTTTGGATTCTTTTAGGTAAATGAAGCAGAATGAAAAGGCTGACTGAAAATACTTGAAATACCCTTTACAAGGTCTTTGCATCACCACAGGGGTGGGCACAGGGGTGGGCACAGGGGTGGGCACAGGGGTGGGCTCAAGGGTCACACCAGGATTTTTTAATTAAACAAAGGGCCGCCCTCAGACTGATTTGTTTGTCTAGGTCCATTACCATTGTTTTATATTTTCTATCTGTTTTGTACTTTCACATTAGGGATTCATGATGTGTAACTTCTGGGCCAACACCTATATCTAATATTTTCTTTGCATTATTGACCAATAACAATACATATATGTTTCCATGTCTGGACTTTTTAACCACTCTAGCACAGATACAAACTGCAACCAACTGTATATGTTCATAATAAGACTAATAAGACATTCAGAAATTCAATAAGAAATATGTACAATTACTTGAATATTGTAATGTGTAACACTGAGCTGTATTGCATGCTAACATTTTTGTTGGAAAGGTACAGTATATTATTTTATACAGATACAATTGCTCAGAGAAAGAGATTTGTTTTTGTTGAGGAGGTTCTCAAGCATAGGAAGAAAACAAGATAATACAGAAATAATGTATTATTAAAGGAAATGATGCAAAGTTCACAAGGCCCCCTGATGATGTGATGGCAAGTCCGCCACTGCCTGTCAGTTGCATTCACTGTCAGTCAAACACATGTCCTCATTGGGTAACTGAGTACCTGCCTGGCACTGCCTGCTGACTCCTACACTTTGAGAGATGACATAATAATCCTTAACATTTGAATGGTAAGGCCGGAAACGTAAAGAGCTCAGTATCACCTAAGACCTCACCAGGGTTTATTCCGCAAGCTACAGGGATACTATTCACTGTGTTACAACCATTACATCCAAGGCTCATCCTCAACAGCATGTATGTGGTGTGTGGGGGATGCTGAATGAGATTGACTCACTCTCCTTCTTTTACTAACACACACACAGTCTTGTAGAACTAACCTTGTGGGGATATACAATTCAGTCCCATTCAAAATCCTATTTTCCCTAACCCCTAACCCTAAACCTAGCCCTAACCCATACACTTGCCCTAACCCTAACTTTAAAACTAACCCTAGCTCCTAGCCCTAAACATAATTCTAGCCCTAACACGTTGTGGGGACTAACAAAATGTTCCCAGTGGTCAAATGTTTGTTTGTTTACTCTTCTTGTGGGGACTTCTGGTCCCCAAAAGTATAGTTAAACACACATACAAACACGCACATCCTCAGGTAGCCTATAGGTTAGAGCGTTGGGCCAGTAACCGAAAGGTTGCTAGATTGAATCCCTGAGCTGACAAGGTAAAAAGCTGTCGTTCTACCCGAGCAAGGCAGTTAACCCACGGTTCCCTGGGTGCCGAAGGTGTGGATGTCAATTATGGCAGCCCCTGCACTCTCTGATTCAAAGGGGTTGGGTTAAATGCGGAAGACACATTGCAGTTGAATGCATTCAGTTGTACAACTGACTAGCTGTTGTAATTCTATAGAACGGTCCCTCATGGGACTGAGTGGTTGCTGGGCCTTTAAGAGGTCTATTTTTACAGGGGCACACTCATGCATGGAGCATGGAACAGAGAGGAGGCATGGAGAGGCGGTGGGAGACTTTCTCTGACTCGCAACTGTGACTCACTACAACACATAAGCTACTATAGGACTGTATTATTGAGTGTGTCTGGGGGGGGGGGGGGGGGTATGTGTGTGTGTGTGTGAGTGTGTGCATGTGTGTGTGTGTGTGTGTGTGTGTGGCAGACACAGATCTCTGAGGTCAAACTGATAGTGAGTAGGAACTTTGACCAGACATCCTTTCGCACATTTTTGGATAGATATATATGCAAATACACATCCCCTTCTAGAGAGTGCACTTACGTATTGTACACCCACTCATACAATCAAAAAACACAGCTACACATACTCAAACATATTAGTTATTTCATACACACATAGAGCCCAATTCAGACTTTCCTATGCATGCTTTTCCTACTCACTTCTCAGTAGTTGGTATTCAGACTTACTTTATGGAGGTGTGTAACAGGCTTTGCAGGGGTGGTTCCCTTGCGCACGCTGAATAAATGTCATTCAACTGCTGAAAACCTTCCCACTTGCTGGCCAGCAGATTTACTTGTGGAGTTGCATTCAGTAGGGTTTTCAGCACATATATCTGAAGCCATCCCTTTAAATACAGTGTACCTTTAATTAAAATGTTGTCAACAGACTCAATAGAATACATACAGGTCAGATTATAGGGATCAATGAAAGAAAGCCATCTATGCATATTCGTCTCCGTTTCAGCACCTGGTAGATTTGCCCTTTGTGCTGTTGTCTGTGCCCAATAATGTTTGTACCCTGTTTAGTGCCGCTACCATGTTGTGCTGCTGCCATGTTGTGTTGCTACCATTCTGTATTGTCATGTGTTGCTGCCATGCTATGTTGTTGTCTTAGGTCTCTGTTTATGTAGTGTTGAGTTGTCTCTCTTGTCGTGATTGTGTTTGTCCTATATTTATATTTTATTTTTAATCCCACCCCCCGTCCCCGCAGAGGGCCCCTAGGGGCAACATTGTACACCTGGTACACGGTTCACGATGACTGGACCGTTGTCATATGATTAGTCCATGATTAGTGAGGATTAGGGTAGATTTATAGGGCTATTGTTCAACCTCTGCCTATTGTACACTTTTCAATAAATATGAATATGGCAACTTTCAAGATAAAGCAAACCACTTTATTTTTGATGAATCCATATATTTTGTGTGTAAAGGCTCTCCAACCCTGTTGGCAAAAGCCTTTTGGTATATAAATAAAAACAAAAAAAATACACTGATCTTGTAGATAATTTAGGCAAATTTTAGTGTAAGGAAAAAAGTATGTATGAATCATAAAAAACAGGGTTGGAGAGCCTTTATGCACAAAATATATTGATTCATCAAAAATAAAGTGGTTTGCTTTATCTTGAAACAACTTTCTACCACTGGATTCGAACTTGAAGCCTTTGTAAACAGAAAAATTATCTAAACAATTTTATGTGTATTTACAACTAATAACTCTCACAGTCTCATGTCAGAATTAAATGTTCATCCATGTTTCTCAAATGACAAATTTTAAAGTTATTCCAAATGTCACTCAATGTTGCCCCTAGTGGCCGTTTTCCACGACATCTCCCGACATCCTCAGTCAAATACTGACTTGTATCATGGGTGACCTGGTGGATTTACAATCCCCAAATGGATTACTCATTTACCTAGCTCTTATCACTAGCTCTTAATAATTACAGTGTTTGGAGATTATATCGGGAAAAAAATTAAGTAGATGCTTTTTCCACTTGGAACCGGCACGTTCCCTCGACCTTATTCATGGTTTCCTCGCACGTAAAGGTGGTGGAATTCTTAGGGAATTAAGTCAAGGTCAGATTACGACTTATCTGTAGACACCTCTACCACACCTTCACTTCTTAAATCTCTAACCCAAACTAATTGCGGGTAAATAGCTTGCTATTCACATGCCTAAGCTCAAGGTCAGAATACACATAGAGAGAAGTGTGAATAATAATGGAACTAAGTTCCATTTACACAAGCTTAACTCGGTTCGGAATTCCCCCATACTGCATAGATAAGGACATGCACAAATGCACACAGAGGTACATACACTCACAGCCAAAGTACTTATACAGCCTCAATGTGTGGGCCTAAAATACCCATCTGCCTTATGCACTCTGCATGTTACATAATGCATTGCCTGTCATTATCACAGTGCTCCTTCACACCCTGCCATGCCCCCCCCCCCCCCACACACACACATTAACCTATCTACACACACACACACACACATACACACACGCAAGCTCACGCACACACGCACGCACACACTGAAGTTACACATTCACATGCACACAAAAAGTAACATACACCTCTCCACCTCCTTTCCCCGTGTTGACAGTTATACACTCCAGCGCTCTCAAGCTTTCTCTTTCTCTAGGTGTTAGGGAACATACTCAAGCATGAAGAGAGAGAGATGGAGAGGAAGATGGAGAGAGGCTTGAGATACAGTTGAAGTCGGAAGTTTACATACACCTTAGCCAAATACAGTCGTGGCCAAAACTTTTGAGAATGACACAAATATTCATTTTCACAAAGTCTGCTGCCTCAGTTTGCATGATGGCAATTTGCATATACTCCAGAATGTTATGAAGAGTGATCAGATGCATTGTAATTAATTTCAAAGTCCCTCATTGCCATGCAAATGAACTGAATCCCCAAAAAACATTTTCACTGCATTTCAGCCCTGCCACAAAAGGACCAGCTGACATCATCAGTGATTCTCTCGTTAACACAGGTGTGAGTGTTGACGAGGACAAGGCTGGAGATCACTCTGTCATGCTGATTGAGTTCAAATAACAGACTGGAAGTTTCAAAAGGAGGGTGGTGCTTGGAATCATTATTCTTCCTCTGTCAACCACGGTTACCTGCAAGGAGACACATGCTGTCATCATTGCTTTGCACAAAAAGGGCTTAACAGGCAAGGATTATTGTTGCCAGTAAGATTGCACCTAAATCAACCATTTATCGGATCATCAAGAAATTCAAGGAGAACGGTTCAATTGTTCAATTGTTCAATACTGGGGCACCACCAGTACAGAGCTTGCTCAGGAATGGCAGCAGGCAGGTGTGAGTGCATCTGCACGCACAGTGAGGCGAAGACTTTTGGAGGATGGCCTGGTGTCAAGAAGGGCAGCAAACAAGCCACTTCTCTCCACGAAAAACATCAGAAATAAGTCATAAGGAATAAGGTTTTGAAGTGTCTGTCCTTTATCTAGAAGACATAAGAAAGCTCAGGAAATATTATTTTTTTTGACACATATTTAACCCCTTATTTTTGTTGGCACAAAACTACCTTCATTCTTCCATTCGTTTGTATGGGTGACCTTCAGACGAGTCCCGTAAGAGTCTCCCCTTTCCATAGTGGGGTTATATTAGTTTATAACTTAAACGGTTTGGACGCTCCAGACGTTTTTGTGAGAAGACAGATTTTTGGCATGTCTCCTGGTCTGACAAACACAGCTGTAGCTCCAGATGAGGAAGGTCAACATAGGCGGATGCTGTGGATTGAGAAACAGCCCATGCAAAAAAAAACGGATAGCTGTATTTTTAATTGACAGATACTGATGGGGACTTTTTACTTATGTTACTTAGATTGAGAGCAGACACTTGCACTTTCTCTTGAAATACGTTTTGCATATAGGATATAGCCTACATTTTCAGTGGATGGTTTGCAGGCAGAGACAAAGAAATGGGTAATCAATATTTATTGAAAAAGGAAAGGCGCAACTTTTGCTCACATGGTAGCCTATGTGTGCATTGCACCTTTTCCCATTTCATTGAGCACTCATGTTGGTTGAGAGCCCTCCACTTCTTTCCATTTTCAATATTTATTTACGGGCACTGTAGTAAACAATAGTTTACTAATTTTTAACTTAATTTCCTTGGAAAAAAAACTGCCGCGTCGTTCTCCACCCACAAACAGTAGGCAGCCTACAGTATCTCATTTAGACCACATCAGTGGAGGCTGCTGAGGGCAGGACGGTTCATAATAATGGCAGGAGTGGAGTGAATGCAATGTTATCAAACACATGCTTTTGATTATACTCCATTCCAGCCATTATTATGAGAAGTCCTCCCCTCAGCAGCCTCCACTGGAACACACATATACTAGGAGCACTTGATCTCGCACGCCCAACTAGGAGAGGAGAGGTAAGCTACTGAACTTGAAGCAGCGAATTCTGAGAGTGTGTGAATAATGCAACATGTATGTGCTAATAATGAGACCAATATGTGCTAATAATGAGACCAATATGTGCTAATAATGCAACATATATGTGATAATAATGAGACCAATATGTGCTAATAATGAGACAAATATGTGCCAATAATGGGACCAATATGTGCTAAAAGTGAGACAAATAAACTCAGCAAAAAAAAGAAATGTCCTCTCACTGTCAACTGTGTTAATTTTCAGCAAACTTAACATGTGTAAATATTTGTATGAACATAACAAGATTCAACAACTGAGACATAAACTGAACAAGTTCCACAGACATGTGACTTACATAAATGGAATAATGTGTCCCTGAACAAAGGGGGGGTAAAAATCAAAAGTAACAGTCAGTATCTGGTGTGGCCACCAGCTGCAATAAGTACTGCAGTGCAACTCCTCCTCATGGACTGCACCAGATGTACCAGTTCTTGCTCTGAGATGTTACCCCACTCTTCCACCAAGGCACCTGCAAGTTCCCGGACATTTCTCGGGGGAATGGCCCTAGCCGTCACCCTCCGATCCAACATGTCCCAGAAGTGCTCAATGGGATTGAGATCTGGGTTATTCGCTGGCCATGGCAGAACACTGACATTCCTGTCTTGCAGGAAATTCCGCACGGAACGAGCAGTATGGCTGGTGGCACTGTCACGCTGGAGGGTCGTGTCAGGTTGAGCCTGCAGGAAGCGTACCACATGAGGGAGGAGGATGTCTTCCCTGTAACGCACAGCATTGCAATGAGCATTGCAATGCATGCAATGAGAACAAGCTCGGTCCGATGATGCTGTGACACACCGCCCCAGACCATGACGGACCCTCCACCTCCAAATCGATCCCGCTCCAGAGTACAGGCCTCGGTGTAACGCTTATTCCTTCGACGATAAACGCAAATCGGGCCATCACCCCTGGTGAGACAAAACCGCGACTTGTCAGTGAAGAGCACATTTTGCCATTCCAGTCTGTTCCAGCGACAGTGGGTTTGTGCCCATAGGCAACATTGTTGCCGGTGATGTCTGGTGAGGCCCTGCCTTACAACAGGCCTACAAGCCCTCAGTCCAGCCTCTCTCAGCCTATTGCGGACAGTCTGAGCACTGATGGAGGGATTGTGCATTCCTGGTGTAACTCGGGCAGTTGTTGTTGCCATCCTGTACATGTCCCACAGGTGTGATGTTCGGATGTACCGATCCTGTGCAGGTGTTATTACATGTGGTCTGCCACTGCGAGGACGATCAGCTGTCCGTCCTGTCTTCCTGTAGCGCTGTCACAGTACGGATATTGCAGTTTTTTGCCCTGGCCACATCTGCAGTCCTCGTGCCTCCTTGTAGCATGCCTTAGGCACATTCACGCAGATTCGCAGGGACCCTGGCAATCTTTCTTTTGGTGTTTTTCAGAGTCAGTAGAAAGGCCTCTTTAGTGTCCTAAATTAATTAATTAAATTTCCTACCGTCTGTAAGCTGTTAGTGTCTTAAATATGTGCTAATAATGAGACAAATATGTGTTTTTAATACAATAGGTAGGCTAATGAATACAAATCAGAAAGAGACCGTTTCCAAATCATCTGTGGGACAGCAAAAATATGTTCATCCCAAAGCTGTCTGTTTTACTCTGACTGCCCGCTTCCAACCACAGCATGAAAAATGTAGTCTGTGTCGCAATGATCTCTGTCAGGACCTGCCGAGATGTAGCCCTCACAAACCACACAGCTCTGCAACACTACACCAGCCTTCAGCTCCCTGGCCTTGAGATGGGCATTTTACGTAATTTAGCAGACGCTCTTATCCAGAGCAATTAGGGTTAAGTGCCTTGTTCAAGGGCATAATGACAGATTTTTCACCTAGTCTACGGGATTCAAACCAGGGATCTTTTGGTTACTGGCCCAATGCTCTTAACTGCTAGTATACCTACCGCCTCAAGGGCACATTAGACAGATTAGGCAGGAGGCAATGGGATGCTCCAAAGAGCTACAAGTGTGTGTGTGTGTGTGTACAGCACTGTACAGCAAGGTTGTCCTCCTACACCATTCTGATTCTATAGCAGGGCTCATGACCTCTCCCCTCTGCCTCCCACCATTCCACATCAAATCCACTGGGTAGGCCATGCTGATTCCTATTCTCCTCACAGAGAGACTCAACACACACACACACATAGTGGAAATCACACATACGTGTGCATAGTATTCATACACGCAGGTATGACTTAGAGAGAGACAGAGAGACAGAGCGAGACAGCGATAGAGAGAGAGAGAAAGAGCACGCAAGAGAGAGAGAGACAGTGACAGAGACAGAGAGAGTGACATAGATAGAGAGAGAGACAGAATTAGTTTTTCTTTTGAAGCCAGAAGGAGGCTAGTATCAGCTACACTTATGCCTTTACTAGACTATGGGGATATTTTATATATGAATGCTTCCGCTCAGTGTTTGAGATCAATTGACACTCTTTACCATGGCACTTTGAGATTTATTTTAAACTGCAAAACCCTTACGCACCACTGCACTTTGTATACCAGGGTTGGCTGGCCTTCTCTAGTCACTCGTAGGCACAGTCACTGGTATACTTTTATTTACAAAGCCATTTTAGGTTTACTACCTTTTTATTTGGGCATTTTTGTTGTTCCGAAATGGGGTGGGAACTCTCTTCGTTCGCTGGACTTTATCCTGCTAACTGTTCCAAATGTCCGAACTGAATTTGGTAAAAGGGCTTTTATGTACTCTGCGCCATCGTCTTGGAACACCTTACAATATACTTTTAATCTGGAAGAACTTGTCCCGGTTGGTGTTTTTAAATCACTGATGAAGGATCTTGAGACTGATTCCCTGACCTGTCAATGTTTTTAACTTGCTGTTTTATACTCTTGTGAATTCAATGGTTTTTACTAGATTACTTGTAGTTTTTCATGTTGTCTGTCTGTAATTTTTCTGTAATGACTTGGTGCTGCCTATCTTGGCCAGGGCACTCTTGAAAAACAGATTTTAATCTCAATGAGCCCTTCCTGGTTAAATAAAGGTTAAATAAAATAGAGATATATATATGATATGACATTTGTAATGTCTTTATTGTTTTGAAACTTCTGTATGTGTGATGTTTACTGTTAATTTTTATTGTTTATTTCACTTTATATATTCACTTTATATATTATCTACCCACTTGCTTTGGCAATGTTAACACGTTTCCCATCCCAATAAAGCCCTTGAATTTAATTGAATTGACAGAGAGAGACAGAGAGAGAGAGAGATACAGAGAGACAGAGAGAGAGACATAGATAGAGATAGAGACAGACAGAGACAGACAGAGAGAGACAGAGAGAGAGACATAGATAGAGATAGAGACAGACAGAGACAGACAGAGACAGGCCGATACCTGCTTATTATCAAAATCCAGCAAAGAGCCGTTAAATTCTATAACCACCTAAACGGAAGCGATTCCCAAACCTTCCATAACAAAGCCATCACCTACGGAGAGATGAACATGGAGAAGAGTCCCCTAAGCAAGCTGGTCCTGGGGCTCTGTTCACAAATAAAACACACCCCACAGAGCCCCAGGACAGCAACACAATTAGACCCAACCAAATCATGAGAAAACAAAAAGATAATTACTTGATACATTGGATAGAATTAACAAAAAAACTGAGCAAACTAGAATGCTAGTTGGCCCTAAACAGAGAGTACACAGTGGCAGAATACCTGACCACTGTGACTGACCAACATTTAAGGAAATCTTTGACTATGTACAGACTCAGTGAGCATAGGCTTGCTATTGAGAAGGGCCACTGTAGGCACACCTGGCTCTCAAGAGAAGACAGGCTATGTGCTCACTGCCCACAAAATGAGGTGGAAACTGAGCTGCACTTCCTAACCTCCTGCCCAATGTATGACCATATTAGAGACACATATTTCCCTCACAGATCCATACAGAATTCTAAAACAAACCGATTTTGATAAACTCCCATATCTATTGGGTGAAGTACCACAGTGTGCCATCAAAGCAGCAATATTTGTGACCTGTTGCCACAAGAAAAGGTCAACCAGTGAAGAACAAACACCATTGTAAATACAACCCATATTTATGCTTATTTATTTTCCCTTTTGTACTTTAACCATTTGTACATCGTTACAACACTGTATATATACATAATATGACATTTGTAATGTCTTTATTCTTTTGAAACTTCTGTGAGTAATGTTTACTATTAATTTTTATTGTTTATTTCACTTTTGTATAGTATGTCCTGTTGGGAGAGGACGCAGAAAGGGGTTGGCAATGTAATATATTGCTGTCTGCCATAAGACGAGGGAGAGTGTCTGACAGACCAACCAACCTGCACATGTCCTCTATGCTTATTGTTATTGTTCAGCGTATGGTTATTTTGACCCTTGATTATTATTGTTACTGTTGTCCCGTTGACAATATCAATTCTTTTTTATTTTAATTAGGTTAATATTGCAAATCTCCAAAGTAAGCTTGGCATATGTACACTACCGTTCAAAAGTTTGGGGTCACTTAGAAATGTCCTTGTTTTTGAAAGAAATTTTTTTTTTTTGCTTCATTAAATAGTACCCACAAAACACCAGTCTCAACGTCAACAGTGAAGAGGCAACTCGGGGATGCTGGCCTTCTAGGCAGAGTTCCTCTGTCCAGTGTCTGTGTTCATTTGCCCATCTTACTATTTTATTTTTATTGGCCAGTCTGAGATATGGCTTTTTCTTTGCAACTCTGCCTAGAAGGCCGGAATCCTAGGAGTCACCTCTTCACTGTTGACGTTGAGACTGGTGTTTTGTGGGTACTATTTAATGAAGCTGCCAGTTGAGGACTTGTGAGGCATCTGTTTCTCAAACTAGACACTCTAATGTACTTGTCCTCTTGCTCAGTTTTCCCCCGGGGCCTCCCACTCCTCTTTCTATTCTGGTTAGACAGTTTGCGCTGTCCTGAGAAGGGAGTAGTACACAGCATTGTACGAGATGTTCAGTTTCTTGGCAATTTCTCACATGGAATAGCCTTTATTTCTCAGAACAAGAATAGACTGACGAGTTTGAGAAGAAAGTTATTTGTTTCTGGCCATTTTGAGCCTGTAATCGAACCCACAAATGCTGATGCTCCAGATAATCAACTAGTCTAAAGAAGGCCAGTTTTATTGCTTCTTTAATAAGCACAACAGTTTTCACCTGTGCTAACATAATGGCAAAGGGGTTTTCTAATGATCAATTAGCCTTTTAAAATGATAAACTTGGATTAGCTAACACAACGTGCCATTGGAACACAGGGGTGATAGTTGCTGATAATGGGCCTCTGTACGCCTATGTAGATATTCCATAAATAATCTGCTGTTTCCAGCTACAGTAGTCATTTACAACATTAACAATGTCTACACTGTATTTCTGATCAATTTGATGTTATTTTAATGGACAAAAAATGAGTTTTTCTTTCAAAAAAAAGGACATTTCTAAGTGACCCCAAACTTTTGAACGGTAGTGTACGTTTTTACGTCATGCCAATAAATTGAATTGAGAGAAAGAGACAGAGACAGACAGACAGACAGACAGACAGACAGACAGACAGACAGACAGACAGACAGACAGACAGACAGACAGACAGACAGACAGACAGACAGACAGACAGACAGACAGACAGAGACAGAGACAGAGACAGAGACATATATATATATATATATATATATATATATATATATATATATAGAGAGAGAGAGAGAGAGAGAGACAGACAGATACAGAGACATAGATATATATATATATATATATATATATATATATATATATATATATAGAGAGAGAGAGAGAGAGAGAGAGAGAGAGAGAGAGAGAGAGAGAGAGAGAGAGAGAGAGAGAGAGAGAGAGAGAGAGCGAGAGAGAGAGAGACAGACAGAGACATATATATAGAGAGAGACAGACAGAGACAGAGACAGGCCGATACCCGCTAATTATCAAAATCCAGAACTGTTAAATTCTGCAACCACCAAAAAGGAAGTGATTCCCTAACCTTCCATGTATTTTTAGAACTCAAATTTGTATGTGTGCTGTTTGTACTCTTATCAATGTATTTTTCAGATCTCTGAGAAGTTTGGCTGTCACTGCAGATAATAACACCATAGAAGTTGCTATGTAGGTTTTTGTCCATTGTATGGAAAAGTGGTTGGATCAAACTTCGATTGAGTGTTAAGGGTGATCGTTGTTTGTTATATAGGTCCCACATAGTAGGTATACAGTATTATGCAATGTATCAGGAGATTGTTGTGGATGTGTGTGTGTTTGCACCTCAGTGATCACTGTGTACAGAATCGTCCCGTCTCTCCATGTGGCTGTCAGGTTGTTAGCGTGAAACACTGATTCCAGCTAGGATTTCAACATTCTGGAAACTTTCAATAAATTCCCTGGTTTCCCCGGTTGTAGGATTCCTGGAATCAGAAAGGAATAAGCAGGAAATCCAGACTCCTCTAACTAGGATTTCTGGGAAACCAGGGAATTTATTGAAAGTTACTGGAATTTTGCATCCCAAATCACACCATACCGTATTGTTCTTGATAATTGCTACTATTCCAGGTGACTACTGAAATCAACACATGATAAGTTGACTTCTCTGGTCTTCTCTGGTCTCTGGCTCTGGTCTCCATGGTGATAGACTGAACCCTATGTTTGACTGAACCCTATGTTTGACCGTTTGTTACCATAGTGATTTGGAGAAAACACTGCTTGACTGACCATCCGTATCCAGCATGTCAGTGGTGATGAGACTTGGCAAGGAGTAGTCTCTCTCTCTCTTTCTCTCTCTCTCTCTCTCTCTCTCTCTCTCTCTCTCTCTCTCTCTCTCTCTCTCTCTCTCACACACACTATCTTTCTCTCTTCCCCCTTTCTCTCTCACTCTTTCCCTTCCTCTCTCTCCATTCTCTCTCTCTATCTCTCTCTCTCTCTCTCTCTTTCTACTTGCCTCTACCCCCTCACCCACCCTCTCTCTGTCACCCTGGTAAGCGGGTCACTGATCTCATAGCGCGTGAGTTCTGCTCACACCAGCGGCTCTGAGCTTGGCTAATCTGGTCTGATTGGCAGCTAGTGAAGACTGCTGTTTGCGTGTGTGACAGTGCTACATGTGGGTTACAGCTTGCTGGGGGTGCTGGGACAGCTTGACATGGAACACAAATAATGAGAATCTCTGTATACTGTCCTGTGGCGAGGCGGTTATTTGCATAAGTAATGCATCTCAATGAAGATGATCAATGACATCAAAATGACACCAATTCAACCAGTTATAATTATTTACATGCATAATTGAGGATGGGTGACAAAACACTTTTGTTAGTGTCTGTATGTGTGTTATTGCATGCAATGCAGCCATGCTGGTACATGGCTGCATTGGAAATCTGATCAAATGAAACTCCATCAGATGACAGTTAAATGTCAATGAAGGGAAACAGCATAACGCCCCCCTGCCAAAATGTCAGCAGAGAGCTTTTAGAATACCACTAACTGTTTCATTGTCCCTGAACGCTGCGTGTGAGGGTTTGCGTGCGTGCATGTTCATTTAAGTGTGTGTAAGTGTTTATACATGTGTGTGTGTGTGTGTGTGTGTGTGTGTGTGTGAGTGTGTGTGTGTGTGTGTGTGTGTGTGGTAGAGAGAGTGGAGGTCTGCTGTAGTACTCTCCAGACAGAGGGAGGAGGTTGAGGAGCTAAGGAGGAGGATGAGAGGAGGGGAAATGAGAGGAGGTTCCCAGTTCCCACTCTGCTGAGTGGCTGACCTAAATATAATTAGCCGAGTCATATTTTTAACTGATACTGCGTAAAAGCCAGCTTAAGGAGCCATAGCTGCCCTATTTATACCCGGGGCTAACGGCCTGTACCACTACACAAGGGGATTTTCTCCCAGAACTGTTCTAAGCTTGCTTTGGCTGTACCAATGAGGATTCACAGGGATTAGCAAAACTATACGTTACAACCTTCACTCTCTCTCGCTCTTCTGCATGACTCTATGTATCCTTCCATATTTTTATTGGTATCTCTCTGCCCCTCCCCCACACTGCCTCATCCATCTCTCTCTCTCTCTCTCTGTCTCTGTATCTGTCTCTCTCTCTCTGTCTCTCTATGTCTCTCTCTCTCTGTCTCTCTCTGTCTCTGTCTCTCTGTCTCTCTCTGTCTCTGTCTCTCTCTCTCTCCCTCTATCTCTGTCTCTCTCTCTCTCTCTCTCTCTCTCTCTCTGTCTCTGTATCTCTCTCTCTCCCTCTCTCTCTCTCTCTCTCTCTGTATCTCTCTATCTCTCTCTTTCTCTCTCTCTCTCTGTCTCTCTCTCACTCTCTCTCTCTTTCTCTCTTTCTGCCCCTACTTACACCCTCCATGAGCCCTATGCCACAAATGTATACAATTGTTTTTTAAATCCGCTGTGTGCCTGCCTGTGTGTAGTCCTAGAGTGTTGTAAGAGACATCTTTGAGCATCTGTGTACACAGTACAGTACATGCAGGTGTGTGAAGGTGTTCCTGACCATGTGTGTTCTGTGATTGTTTTTGTGTATTTTTCTGTCTGTCTGTCTGTCTGTCTGTCTGTCTGTCTGTCTGTCTGTCTGTCTGTCTCTGTGTGTGTGTGGGTGTATCTGTCTGTCTGTCTGTGTGTGTGGGTGTATCTGTCTGTCTGTCTGTATGTGTGTGTGTGTGTGTGTGTGTGTGTGTGTGTGTGTGTGTGTGTGTGTGTCTGTCTGTCTGTCTGTCTGTCTGTCTGTCTGTCTGTCTGTCTGTCTGTCTGTCTGTCTGTCTGTCTGTCTGTGTGTGTGTGTGGGTGTATCTGTCTGTCTGTCTGTGTGTGTGGGTGTATCTGTCTGTCTGTCTGTATGTGTGTGTGTGTGTGTGTGTGTGTGTGTGTCTGTCTGTCTGTCTGTCTGTCTGTCTGTCTGTCTGTCTGTCTGTCTGTCTGTCTGTCTGTCGCCAGAAAAATAAAGGCAGCTGGAAGAAAAGGCAGCCGGAAGAAATGGCAGCTGGAAGAAATGGCAGCCGTTTTACAAGCGCCTAACCAATTGTGCTATTATGATTTAGGTTTTTTTTGTATCTCATTTTGTAAATAATGTTTCTGCCACCGTATCTTACGGCAAAAAAGAGCTTCTGGATATCAGGACAGCGGTGACTCACCTCGGATTAGACAAAGATTTTTTCTTCAACAAGCAGGACGCACAGGATGTACTTCAGACACCCGACAAGGCCAATATCCCCGTCATTGGCAGGAGAAAGAGACGAAGGTATAGAGGACACAGGGCGTAAGGATCTGCTGACGGCGAGTGGGAAATCTGCCTTTACCATCAATATTACTTTCCAACGTACAATCAACGGAAAATAAATTAGACAAGGCACGATCACGAATATCCTACTAATGGGACATCAAAAACTGTAATATCTCATGTTTCACTGAATCAGGGCTGAATGACGACATGGATAACATTCAGCTGGCGGGTAATATGCCGGCTAGATAGAACAGCACACTCCGACAAGGGAGTGCGGTCTGTGTATATTTATAAACTTCAGCTGGTGCACGAAATCTAAGGAAGTCTCTAGATTTTGCTCGCCAGAGGAAGAGTATCGCATGATAAGCTGTAGACCACACTATTTGCCAAGAGAGATTTCATCTATATTTTTCGTGGCTGTTTATTTACCATCACAGACGGAAGCTGGTACTAAGACTGAATGTCAGCTGTATAAGGAAATAAGCAAACAGGTAAACGCCCACCCAGAGGCCGCACTCCTAGTGGCTGACCAAACTCTAGACCACCTTTACACCAAACACAGAGATGTATACAAAGCTCTCCTTCTCCCACATTTTGCAAATTTGACCATAATTCCATCCTCCTGATTCCTGCTTACAATCAAATACTAAAGCAGGAAGCACCAGTGATTCGGTCAATAAAGAAGTGGTCAGATGACACAGATGCTAAGCTACAGGACTGTTTTGCTAGCACAGACTGTAATGTGTCCCGGGATTCCTCCGATGGCATTGAGGTGTCTACCACATCAGTCACTGGCTTCATCAATAAGTGCATTGATGACGTCGTCCCCACAGTGACTGTACGTACCCATCCCAAACAGAAACCATGGATTACAGGCAACATCCACACTGAGCTAAAGGGTAGAGATGCCGCCTTCAAGGAGCGGGACTCTAACCCGGACGCTTATTTCGAAATCCCACTACGCCCTTAGCGACAAGACAGGACTGAGATGGAATTGTGCTACACCGGCTCCAACGCTCGTCAGATGTGGCAGGGCCTGCAAACTATTCCAGACTATAAAGGGAAGCACAGCCGTGAGCTGTCCAGTGACACAAGCCTACCAGACAACTGTATCACTTCTATGCTCGCTTCGAGGCAAGCAACACTGAGGCATGCATGAGAGCATTAGCTGTTCTGGACGACTGTGTGATCACGCTCTCCGTAGCCGACATGAGTAAGACCTTTAAACAGGTCAACATTCACAAGCCGCTGGGCCAGACGGATTACCAGGACGGGTGCTCCGGACATGTGCCCAAGAACACTAAGGTAACCTGCCTAAATTACTACAGCCCATAGCACTCACGTCTGTGGCCATGAAGTGCTTTGAAAGGCTGGCCATGGCTCACATCAACACCATTGTCCCAGAAACCCTAGACCCACTGCAATTTGCATACCGCTCAAACAGATCCACAGATGATGCAATCTCTATTGCACTTCACACTGCCCTTCCTCACCTGGACAAAAGGAACACCTATGTGAGAATGCTATTCATTGACGACAGCTCAGCGTTCAACACCATAGTGCCCTCAAAGCTCATCACTAAGCTAAGGACCCTGGGACTAAACACCTTCCTCTGAAACTGGATCCTGGACATCCTGACAGGCCGCCCCCAGGTGGTAAGGGTAGGTAACAACAAATCTGTCACGCTGATCCTCAACACTGGAGTTTCTCAGGTGTGCATGCTCAATCCCCTCCTGTACTCCCTGTTCACCCACGACTGCATGGCCAGGCATGACTCCAACACCATCAAGTTTGCCATCAAGTTTGCACACGACACAACAGGGGTAGGGCCTGATCACTGACAACGACAAAACAGCCCATAGGGAGGAGGTCAGAGACCTGGCCGGGTGGTGCCAGAATAACAACCTATCCCTCAACGTAATCAAGACAAAGGAGATGACTGTGGACTACAGGAAAAGGAGGACCAAGCACGCCCCCATTCTCATTGATGGGGCTGTAGTGGAGCAGGTTGAGAGCTGTCCAAATCACCAACAAACTAGAATGGTCCAAACACACCAAGACAGTCGTGAAGAGGGCTCGACAAAGCCTTTTCCCCTCAGGAAACTAAAAAGATTTGGCATGGGTCCTCAGTTCCTCAAACGGTTCTACAGCTGCACCATTGAGACTATCCTGACTGGTTGAATTACTGCTTGGTACGGCAACTGCTCAGCCTCCGACCGCAAGGCACTGCAGAGGGTAGTGTGTACGGCCCAGTACATCACTGGAGCTAAGCTGCCTGCCATCCAGGCCCTCTATACCAGGCGGTGTCAGAGGAAGGCCCTAAAAATGTTCAACGACTCCAGCCACCCCAGTCATAGACTGTTCTCCCTGCTACCGCATGGCAAGCGTTACTGGAGCGTCAAGTCTTGGACCAAAAGGCTTCTCAACAGATTTTACTACCAAGCCATAAGACTCCTGTTTTTTTACATGGATGATACATTGGAGATAATATAAGACAAGTACTGGAAACAATAGAATACTATGAAATATCAGGGACACCAGGCCTGGTTTTCATAGCTGATTTTGAAAAGGCTTTTGATAAAGTACGACTGGAGTTTATATATAAATGCCTAGAATATTTTAATTTTGGGGAATTTCTTATAATTTGGGTTAAAGTTATGTATAGTAACCCTAGGTGTAAAATAGTAAATAATGGCTACATCTCAGAAGGTTTTAAACTATCTAGAGGAGTAAAACAAGGTTGTCCACTATCTGCATATCTATTTATTATTGCCATCGAAATGTTAGCTGTTAAAATTAGATTAAACAATATTATTAAGGGGTTAGAAATCCGTGGCTTAAAAACGAAGGTGTCATTGTACGCTGATGATTCATGTTTTCTTTTAAAACCACAATTAGAATCTCTCCACGGCCTCATAGAGGATCTAGATACTTTTGCTATCCTCTCTGGATTAAAACCAAATTATGATAAGTGTACTATATTACATATTGGATCACTAAAAAATGCTAATTTACATTACCATGTAGTTTACTAATTAACTGGTCTGACGGAGATTTGGACATACTCGGTATACACATCTCAAAAGAAAGAAATGATCTCACTCCAATACATTTTTCTAGAAAGTTAGCAAAAATGGATAAGATCTTGCTACCATGGAAAGGAAAATACCTGTCTATTTGTGGAAAAATCACTCTGATAAACTGTTTAGTCATATCACAGTTTACCTATTTGCTTATGGTTTAGCCTACACCTTGTGACCTGCTTTTTAATTTATAAAAAAAATAATATTCCATTTTATTTGGAATGGCAAGCCAGACAAAATTGAAATGGCCTATTTATATAACAAATATGAATTCGGAGAGCAGAAATGATTCAATATTAAAGCATTAGACCTCTCACTACAGGCATCAGTCATACAAAAGTTATACTTCAATCCAAACTGGTTCTCTAGTAAATTGGTAAGAATGTCTCATCCTATGTTCAGGAAGGACCTTTTTCCCTTTATTCAGATTACACCTGCTCACTTTTGGTTGTGGTTGTTTGAAAAAGAAATCATCTCCAAAATATAGTTTTTTTTTTTTTTAAACGAGCCTTAGAAATTTGGTTGCAATTTCAGTTTAATCCACCTGAAAATACAGAACATATAATACAACAAATATTGTGGTTATACTCAAATATACTAATTGATTAAATAAAACGTATTTTTCAAAGAATTTTTTTTTTTAAATTAAAAAAATTATTGAATGATATCTTAAATTGGACTGGTGGATTTATGCCACAAATACAGCTAACACAGACTTAAGGAAACATCTGCTCTACCCCAAATTACAACTAATTAATTGCAGCATTACCACAGAAATGGAAGAGGCATGTACAGTAGAAGGGGAAAAAGTAAGGAACTTGTATGTCGGCCCTGTATTAAAGAACATAAATGGTTAAAGAAAAGTGTGATGAATAAAAACATATACCAATTTCATTTAAGGACCAAAAAACTGACAGCTGTGCCATATAAATTGTAAAATAGTCGGGAAGAGATATTTGATGTACCCATTCCATGGCACATGGTTTATGAATTGATACACAAATCAATGCCAGATTGAAAACTTCTAATTTTTAAATTTAAATGAATATGCAAAAATCTTGCAAGCAATAGAATGTTATATATATGGGGGATACAATCTTCCCAGCTCTGCAGATTCTGCTGTGAGGAGGCAGAGTCATTAGATCATTTATTTTGGTATTGTCCGTATGTAGCTCATTTTTGGTCACAGGTCCAGGAATGGCTGAAGAATTGCAACATTTGTCTAGAACTAATGCTGCAGATAGCAATACTGGGTGATTTGAAAAGCCATAGTCAAACAATCAATAATATAATTATTATTTTAGCAAAAAAACATATTTTTAATTTACAATCTGTAGAAGCTATGAGAATAGAAAGGTTCAATTCGTTTGTGAAGCATCACAGCACAGTTGAAAAATATATGGTAAATAGAAATCCAAAATGGATGATGTTGAGAGATAGATGGGAGAGGTTGAATGGAGCTGAAGGGTGGGACTAATAACAAGATAACCAATGTAAAACATACGGGGTCTGTAAAATGTATATAGGTTCAGAACTTTTGTCAAATAGCACAGTTACAAATAGAAATCAAACTGGATGGAAATAGAGGAAGGACTAAAAACAAACAAAATATAACTATTGTAAAATATATTGTGTCTGTAAAATGTGTATAACATATAAGATATATTGACTGTATGTTTGTTTATTCCATGTGTAACTCTGTGTTGTTGTATGTGTCGTACTGCTGTGCTCTATCTTGGCCAGTTCGCAATTGAAATGAGAACGTGTTCTCAACTAGCCTCCCTGGTTAAAACATATATACATAACATGTATGTATATATGTGTATATGTATGCATGCGTGTATGTATATGGATATATATATTTACCCCAAAGATATATGTGAGATTGAAAATGATGCAGACAATTACATTGATGGAAGCAACATTCTTTCCGCAATATTGAGCTGATCCAACCCTAAAAATCAAAAAATGTAAAAATAATAATATATATATATATTTTTAAATATATATTTTAAGTAAAACAATAGTACGCATGTATAAACACCATGGGACTGCGCAGCCGTCATACCACTCAGGAAGGAGACACGCATCTCCTAGAAATGAACGTACTTTGGTGGAAAAAGTGCAAATGTATTCCAGAACAACAGCAAAGGACCTTGTGAAGATATTGGAGGAAACAGGTACAGATGTATCTATATCCACAGTAAAACGAGTCCTATGTCGGTATAACCTGAAAGGCCGCTCAGAAAGGAAGAAGCCACCGCTCCAAAACCGCCAGAAAAAAGCGAGACTACGATTTGCAACTGCACATGGGGACAAACATTTTACTTTTCTTTTTTGTGGGGGTGCATTGCTGCAGGAGGGACTAGTGCACTTCACAAAATAGATGGCAACATGAGAAAAATTATGTGGATATATTGAAGCAACATTTCAATACATCAGTCAGGAAGTTAAAGCATGGTCGCAAATGGACAACGACCCTAAGCATACTTCCAAAGTTGTGGCAAAATGGCTTAAGAACAACAAAGTCAAGGTATTGGAGTGGCCATCACAAAGCCCTGACCTCAATCCCATAGAAAATGTGTGGGCAGAACTGAAAAAGCGTGTGCGAGCAAGGAGGCCTACAAACCTGACAGCGGCTCTGTCAGGAGGAATGGGCCAAAATTCACCCAGCTTATTGTGGAAGGCTACCCAAAACTTTTTACCCAAGTTAAACAATTTAAAAGCAATGCTACCAAGTACTAATTGAGTATGTAAACTTCTGACCCACTGGGAATGTGATGAAAGTAATACAAGCTGAAATAAATCATTCTCTCTACTATTCTCTACTATTCTGACATTTCACATTATTAAAATAAAGTGGTGATCCTAACTGACCTAAGACAGGGAATTTTTACTCTGATTAAATGTCAGGAATTGTGAAAAACTGAGTTTAAATGTATTTGGCTAAGGTGTATGTAAACTTCCGACTTGAACTGTGCATATTACCTCAAATAGCCAGACTAACCGATGCACCCACACATTGACTCTGTTCCAGTACCACCTGTACTTAGCCTCGCTAGTGTTATTTTTTACTTTTTTATTTTTATTTATTTACTTATCTATTGTTTACCTAATACCTATTTTTTACTTAAACACTGCACTGTTGGTTAAGGGACTGTAGTAAGTAAGCATTTCACTGTAAGGTGAATACCTGCTGTATTTGGCTCACGTGACAAATACACTTTGATTTGTCTGTCCGTCTGTCCATCTGTCCATCTGTGTGTGTGTGTGTGTGTGTATCTGTCTGTCTGTCTGTCTGTCTGTCTGTCTGTCTGTCTGTGTGTGTGTGTGTGTGTGTGTGTGTGTGTGTGTGTGTGTGTGTGTGTGTGTGTGTGTGTGTGTGTGTGTGTGTGTGTGTGTGTATCTGTCTGTTTAGCTGTGTGTGTATCTGACCGTGTGTTTGTGTTAGTAGTAACTTCTGAGCCATCAGCTCAGCCCCAGTGGTCATCAGGCTGCTGTAGGCTGGGCTGGCTCATCCTGTTTGAAAATGGGTCAGGACCTGTAAGGCTGACCTGGCCTGTAGCCCAATCAGCTATCTCCCATATCACCCTGGCCACTCACAGGCTTACCTCAGGCACCCTGTAGAGTAAGCCACCACACACATGGAGGGAGTAGAACTCTCACACACACACATACACAGACACATTCACTTACTATACTTAGACAAAGGAAAACATGTGTAGGCATATGTAGGGCCTAAATACAGCCTGCATGCCCTCTCTCCTCTCCTCTCTCCTTTTCTCTCTATGGATGGAGGGTTCTGTTACATTCAGCAACAAATTTTTGCTGCATCAGACATCCATCACGCATTGCCACTATGTGCTGACACGTGATAAGACACCATATACCCTCTACTCATCGGGGAGAACAATACAAAACAGCATTCTCATTCAAACAAATGTTTTGTTTTAATGATGTTATCCTCTGCAGCATGTGGAAAACAATTAAGCTTCTGCTCCTGTCTAGTATCGTGAACGATTTTGACCTAGCTACACTCCTAAAGCCCTTTCACCCATTTGGTTTGTTTTAAGTCATTT
>NC_143037.1:62170000-62175000 GCF_057628025.1 Oncorhynchus mykiss
AAAGGTAGATGGGAGATTCCCATAACAAAGAACCACTATTTTTATTTTTTTCAATGACGGCCTAGGAACTGCCTTGTTCAGGGGCAGAACGGCAGATTTTTACATTGTCAGCTCAGGGATTTGATCTTGCAACCTTTCAGTTACTAGTCCGACACTCTAACCACTAGGCTACCTGCCGCCCCATCTAGGAGATCAGGCTGGGAAACATTAAAGCCACACCACTACTGTGGTTCTGATTCTGGAGAGGGAACAGTGAAAGGGTCTGGCCTCCAGAATCAATATGAGGAACCTCCAGAACAACTGTCTATTTTTAGACTGATACACTATATGCTGAGGTGTTGTTGTATGGAGCTGGCAAACAGGTGGCAGGTAGCCTGGCGTGTTGGAGCGTTGGGCCAGTAACCAAAAGGTTGCTGGATTGAATCCCTGATCTGAGAAGGTAAAAATCAGTTGTTCTGCCCCTGAGCAAGGCAGTTGTTCCCCAGGTGCCGATGAAGTGGATGTCAATTAAGGCAGCCCCCCACACTTCTTTGATTCAGAGGGGTTGGGTTAAATGCAGAAGACACAGTTGAATGCATTCAGTTGTACAACTGACTAGGTATCCCCCTTTCACCATATTGTACACATAAACATTTTGAACTGGGAAGAGGTGGATAGACACTCAGGGGCCAGTTTAGGTACACCCATCTCGTAACGGTTCAGACCCCCCTTTGCCTCCAGGACAGGCCTGTGAACCAATCAGTGGGCAATATTTTGGGCATGAAAAGGCTGCTCAATTTGTATCAAGGGATCAAACGTGTGCCAGGAAAACATTCCCTTCAACATTACAACACTGCCACCAGCCTGTACCATTGACAGGATGGGGCCATGGACTCACATCAAATCCAATTTTATTAGTCACATGCTCTGAATACAACAGGTGTAGACCTTACAGTGAAATGCTTACTTACGAGCCCCTAACCAACAGTACAGTTAAAAAAAATACTGATAAGAATAAGAGAAAAGTAACAAGTAATTAAAGAGCAGCAGTAAAAAAATAACAATATATACAGGAGGGTGCCGGTACAGAGTCAACGTTTAATTGAGGTAGTATGTACATGTAGGTAGAGTTAATTAAAGTGACTATGCATAGATGACAACAGAGAGTGGCAATGGTGTGGAGAGGGGAAGGGATTGCAAATAGTCTCTGCCATCAGCATGACACAACAGGAACCGGGATTCGTTGGACCAGGCAATGTTTTTCCACTTCCTCCATTGTCCAGGGTTGGTGATCGCGTGCCCACTGGAGCTGCTTCTTCATGTATATAGCTGAGAGGAGTGGAACCCAGTGTTGTCATCTGCTGCAATAGCCCATCTGTGACAAGAACCGACGAGTTGTACGTTCCGAGATGCCCTTCTGCACACCAGTTATTTACCTGTTTGTGGCCCGCCTGTTAGCTTGCACAATTCTCCTTCGACCTCTCATCAACAAGCTGTTTCCTCCCACAGGACTGCCGCTGACTGGACGTGTTTTATTTGTCATTCTAGGTAAACCCTAAACACGGTTGTGCGTGAAAAGCCTAGGAGGCTGGCCATTTCTGACATACTGAAACCGTTGCGCCTGGCACTGGCGATCATACCACGCTCAAAGTCACTCGTTTTGCCCATTCTAACATTCACTCAAACAGTAACTGAATGCCTCGACGCCTGCTTTACATAGTAAGCCATGACCACATGACTCACTGTCTTTAGGAGGAAACCATTTTCGTGAACAGGGTGGTGTACCTACTAAACTGGCCACTGTTTTATTTTACCTTTATTTAACTAGGCAAGCCAGTTAAGAAACAAATCCTATTTTCAATGACGGCCTAGGAACATTGGGTTAACTGCCTTGTTCAGAGGCAGAACGACAGATTTTTACCTTGTCAGCTCAGGGATTTCTAACCACTAGGCTACCTGCCGCCCAAGTGTATAGGATAATCAGTCGTCACCCTTTTCCTAAACCTAATCCTCTTATCCTGCTACATGAATTATCCTAACCTGCTGCGTATGTTCTACTAACATGCTACAAAATTCAAATATGACAAAAGCTGCATCCTTTCTAGTCAAAACCATAATCAGTTGTATAGTAGTCAGTCACGGTACTTTGGGTTTGAAGTACAAATTGTTGTCATGGTTTTCATGGTTACCTGTCGCGTATTGCAAAGTCCTTCTGTTGCTCCAGTGCATGAACAAAGGTAACCAGGAAGTGCTTGTTGTTGAGAAGAGTTGAGAAGAGAGTGATTCCCTCCTCCATGTTAGGCTTGGCTGTGTTAGAGGGCTGGAGAGAGAGAGAGAGAGAGAGAGAGAGAGAAAGATAGAGAGAGAGAGAGAGAGAGAAGGAGAGAGAGACAGAGACAGAGACAAAGACAGTTGGACAGGATAGAGAAAAGAGAGAGTTATGTGTATTTAACCAATCAGGGCCCAGTTACCAAAAGCATCTTAAGGCTAAGTCATCGTTCGTTAGAAACTTTGTAGGCGCATCGTTAAATCTCCAAGCTGTTTCCCAAAACCATCGTTATTAATGTTGCCCTTGAAAACCCTCATAATCTAACGCCTGCCACTCGAACAGCTAAGTACATCGATAGATGCTTTTTTGCCCTACCACGGCTCTTTATACACAGAAGATATCCGCTAAACATAAAATCACATTGTTTATCCGCCTCTTTGGAACCACCGATAACTTCAGAACAAAGTTGACTACAAATACAAAGTTGCCAATGTCCTTGCAATTGATTAAAACAGCAGCGTTGCCTTTCCTTCGATCCTATCAGGATCAACACATGCCTCAACACTTAGCGAACGTTATCTCTGCATGGTGTTTTGGGAAACGGATGTTACATTTTTGGCAGTTGCAGGAAAGATGCATCGTTAAAACATGTTATAGGGAAACCGGGCGCTGTTCAATCAGACTCCTCGCTAATCCAAATCCACCTCGTACCAGAGTATGACCACTAAAACTCATTATCGCTTTCCACCGGCTTTCTCATCACAGTCCCCAGGTGCTTTCTAGTACTGTCTTCAAAACACTCCTAGCCTAGTTAATGCGGATGTATCCTGTCTAACGGTGCACCTAAGCAGCGCTCTTGATGAAGTCTTCCCTCTGGACTGCAGCCATATGCTCCTGTTTCCACAGTGACAGAAGGAGAGCAGGGCTGTCCATTAAGATAAATGGCCGCCTGTGAGATTTGGACGCCGTGACCTGGAAAACACTTCCCGGGAAAATAGTGAGGCTCTGAAACCCTTTTTCACCTCTAGACAGGCTCCCCTGGCTGTCGACCCAAAACCATGCATTGTTGCAATAGTAGAGCTCACACACACACACACACACACACACACACACACACACACACACACACACACACACACACACACACACGTCGGAATGGTTATGGTAGAATGAGTGCTGTGCCATCATCATCATGGAGACGGTGGGAAGTGTGTCAACAACCTGCCAGTGTTTGGGTGGACTGGGATAGTGTTTGACAACGTAAAAACTCTCTGAATCATAAGGACTGGCAGCTGGTGAATGGGCATTAGAATGCAATGCATACACACGTCTGCACAGTTAGACACACACACGCATGCACGCACGCATGCACACACCCACCCATGCACACACACACTCATTAAGGCACGCACGCAAGCACATTCACATGGTTGTGCTTTCCTTCTACAGTTACTCCTAATCAACAGCCTCACCGTGGAGACTTAATCATCTTCAGTGTGACCCAGTTGTGAATCAAAGGAACGAGGAAGTAGAGGAATAGAATGGAAGTGCTCCAGGTAGAGGAGAGCAGAATGGATATGGAACACTTCAGGGGGTTAACTCTATACCTGCCAGTCTTGCAGAAGGGGGTGTGTCTCAGGGAGGGCTCGTGGACCGAGGGCGTCGTTCTCATAGACGGGCTGGACCAGACTCCTCTCATAGTCCGAACACATCTGAGGTAAACATACAGAGAGACAGAACCATTACATCGCAAAACGTATTTAGAGACAAACAGAGAAAGGGCCGGACACATCGACCATTGCTCTCAGTCAGAGCCAACAGAGTCAAATAATTAAATTAGCTGTCCCACGCACACATACACAGACTGAGCAAGGTGAGTGTGTGCATGTGTGTGTGTTTCAGTGTGTGTCAATGGGATAGAGGGTTGAGACTGTGATTTTCCCTTGTCTTGTGGCAGTTGATTGAACAGTATTGTGTTGCTGTATGTTCTTGGTCTCTGTAAACTTGAGTGGAGACAGTAACCTACTGAGGTAACGACGCAAGTGTTTATCCTGCATCAGTGTGTGTGTGTGTGTGTGTGTGTGTGTGTGTGTGTGTGACTAGTGAAGTAACAACATAAGTTACTATGTTCCATCATAGCAGCTTTTCAACAGTATACCAACTCTTTCCTTCGCATCTAAAAAACATACTGTCCACCTCGACAAACTTATGCAGTTCTATCTGTGAACGAGTGTGTGTGCATACAATAGACTGTGTGGGTGTTTGCAGGAGTCTGTGCTGATACTGTATGTGCATTGCTGTGTTTGAATACGGATGGTTGTACTAAAGAATGTGCATGCGAACGAAAGTGTGTGGGTGGGTTCACAAGTGTGCGCCAGTGTGTGTGTAGCTCTGTGTAGGGTATGTTTTTTTGTGCGAGTGCCCAGCATTGTTCCTTGTCCTTGAAACTTCCAACTAGCTCTCACACTCTCACATCAGAATTAGACGTTCATCCATGTTTCTCAAAAGTCCAATTTCTAAGTCGTTGCAAACGTCAAATTACACATTTCGAAGAGTTTAAGGTTAGGTTTAGCCATTAACTCCTCCAAATGTTTAAGTTAAGGCATCAATGCTGAATGCTTAAGGTAAGTGTTAAAGTTGGATTTGAACTTGATTTGAACTTGCAACCTTTGGAATCAGAGGCAGGTGCTTATGCTCATCCGCCATCGCCACCCACAACACCCTAGCAAAACCTAAATCCACTTGAAGGTAA
>NC_143037.1:62177500-62190000 GCF_057628025.1 Oncorhynchus mykiss
TCACCTTGGGGAAGAAGAGGTGTGGGTGTGTGTGATTAACTGACTCACATTGGGGAAGAAGGTGTGTGTGTGTGTGATTAACTGACTCACCTTGGGGAAAAAGAGGTGTGCGTGTGTGTGATTAACTGACTCACCTTGGGGAAGAAGAGGTGTGTGTGTGTGTGTGTGTGTGTGTGTGTGTGTGTGTGTGTGTGTGTGTGTGTGTGTGTGTGTGTGTGTGTGTGTGTGTGTGTGTGTGTGTGTGTGTGTGTGTGATTAACTGACTCACCTTGGGGGAAGAAGAGGTGTGTGTGTGTGTGATTAACTGACTCACCTTGGGGAAGAAGTGGTGTGTGTGTGTGTGATTAACTGACTCACCTTGGGGAAGAAGAGGTGTGTGTGTGATTAACTGACTCACCTTGGGGAAGAAGGTCGGTGTGTATGTGTGTGTGTGATTAACTGACTCACCTTGGGGAAGAAGGTGCGTGTGACAAACTGTTTGTACTCCAGGAAGGGGATTCCCTGGCTGCGGTTCAACTCCTTGGTCAGGTCTGTCATGTCTGTCTGTAGCTCTGCAAAACCTGGAAGGACACCAGAGGGTCACAGGACATTAAGTTACATACAGTTTAGAACACCTAAGACAACTCTCAGTCTCATCCCAGAACACAGGGCCAAAACCATGTATAAATGGTTTCAAGAGCGGCACTTTCTGCTCCATAGCCGTTGCTAAGTGATAATTAACGCTTCCGTGTTGTGCTGTTTATTTGTGATAGTTTTCTAAAACTGATGTCCAGTGAAAGCAGATATGCAATTTGTTGACACTACAACACAGTAAAGACTTAGATACAGTGCCTTGCAAAAGTATTCATCCCCTTTGGCCTTTTTCTTATTTTGTTGCATTACAACCTGTAATTTAAATGTATTTTTATTTGGATTTCATGTAATGGACATACACCAAATAGTCCAAATTGGTGAAATGAAATAAAAAAAAAAATTTAAAAAAAAAATTGGAAAAGTGTGCATACATATTCACCCTCTTTGCTATGAAGCCCCTAAATAAGATCTGGTGCAACCAATTACATTCACAAGTCACATAATTAGTTAAATAAAGTCCATCTGTGGGCAATCTAAGTGTCACATGATCTGTCACATGATCTCAGTATAGATACACCTGTTCTGAAAGGCCCCAGAGTCTGCACCACCACAAAGCAAGTGGCACCACCAAGCAAGCGGCACCATGAAGACCAAGGAGCGCTCCAAACAGGTCAGGGACAAATTTGTGGAGAAGTACAGATCAGGGTTGGGTTATAAAAAAATATCAGAAACTTTGAACATCCCATGGAGCACTATTAAATCCATTATTAAAAAATTGAAAGAATATCGCACCACAACAAATCTGCCAAGAGAGGGCCGCCCACCAAAACTCACGGACCAGACAAGGAGGGCATTAATCAGAGAGGCAACAAAGAGACCAAAGATAACCTTGAAGGAGCTGCAAAGCTCCACAGTGGAGATTGGAGTATCTGTCCATAGGACCACTTAAAGCTGTACACTCCACAGAGCTGGGCTTTACGGAAGAATGGCCAGAAAACAGCCATTGCTTGGGCAGATATTGCTTGGGAAAATATCCCAGTGGCTAGATGTGCCAAGCTTATAAAGACATACCCCAAGAGACTTGCAGCTGTAATTGCTGCAAAAGGTGGCTCTACAAAGTATTGACTTTGAGGGGGTGAATAGTTATGCACGCTCAAGTTTTCATTTTTTTTGTGTTATTTCTTGTTTGTTTAACAATAAAAAATATTTTGCATCTTCAAAGTCGTACGCATATTGTGTAAATCAAATGATACAGACCCCCCAAAAATCTATTTTAATTCCAAGTTGTAAGGCAACAAACTAGGAAAAATTCTAGGGGGGGGTGAATACTTTTGCAAGCCACTGTAGGCCTAATAAAAAAACTTCAAATGGTAGGCTAACCACCTCTCTTGCTCTCTGTCTAGATCGATCTGAATTTTTGTCAGTGTCCATTTTGAAAGTGCTGAATGAATAGGCCTACCTTGTTGCAGCTCGTTTAAACGTAGAGCTACTTAGAGTGTTAACCTCTTGAACCTCTGGGGGCAGTATTTCATTTTTGGATCAAAAACGTTCCCGTTTTAAACAAGATATTTTGTCACGAAAAGATGCTCGACTATGCATATAATTGACAGCTTTGGAAAGAAAACACTCTGACGTTTCCAAAACTGCAAAGATATTGTCTGTGAGTGCCACAGAACTAATGTTACAGACGAAACGAAGATGACATTTCATACAGGAAGTGCCCCAGATTTTGAATGCGCCTTGTTCCAATGTCTCCTTATATGGCTGTGAATGCGCAAGGAATGAGCCTACACTTTCTGTCGTTTCCCCAAGGTGTCTGCAGCATTGTGACGTATTTGTAGGCATATCATTGGAAAATTGACCATAAGAGACTACATTTACCAGGTGTCCGCTCGGTGTCCTCCGTCGAAACGATTGCGTAATCTCCAGGTGCGTGCATTTTTTCCATTTTGTTCAGAGGAGAAACCAAACTGCCACGAGTGATTTATCATCGAATAGATATGTGAAAAACACCTTGAGGATTGATTCTAAACAACGTTTGCCATGTTTCTGTCGATATTATGGAGTTAATTTGGAAAAAAGTTTGGCGTTGTAATGACTGAATTTTCGGGTTTTTTTCTTGGCCAAACGTGATGAACAAAACGGAGCGATTTCTCCTACACAAATAATATTTTTGGAAAAACTGAACATTTGCTATCTAACAGAGTCTCCTCATTGAAAACATCCGAAGTTCTTCAAAGGTAAATGATTTTATTTGAATGCTTTTCTTGTTTTTGTGAAAATGTTGCCTGCTGAATGCTAGGCTTAATGCTATGCTAGCTATCAATACTCTTACACAAATGCTTGTGTAGCTATGGTTGAAAAGCATTTTTTGAAAATCTGAGATGACAGTGTTGTTAACAAAAGGCTAAGCTTGTGAGCCAATATTTTTATTTCATTTCATTTGCGATTTTCATGAATAGTTAACGTTGCGTTATGGTAATGAGCTTGAGCCTATAATTACGCTCCCGGATACGGGATTGCTCGTCGCAACAGGTTTTAATCATATAAGAACAAACATTATGAATTTACTGAACATAAATGTAATAATGTTTGTGTATAATTCAAAAGTCAAAACTCATGTTGGTTTTCGTTATTATTATCCTTATTGAAGGACAATGAGGTTCTTATAGACTTACACAAATCCACAAGGAGTCAGTAGAAACCACATTTGTTTAAGCAAGCCAGCAATATCAACTATGGTTTTAAAAAGTCTGTAAATGAGTCTGAATTAACGGTTTAGCTTTTAAAAAGTCAGTAAATGAGTCTGAATTAACTGTTTAGCTGCCAGACGAGGCTCCGCTGATAGCCAGGTGTAGCGGTGGTAAGGATTTACTCCATGGAGCTGAAAGGAAAGCTCTGCTGTCGGGACAGCTTTATGTAGGCCCTAACAATTTATGGGCACTGTTTGGCACCGTTACAGTGCAATTAATGTATTGTTAATGTACTGTTGTGCAGTGGCTTTGCATTTTTGTGGAGTTTGCAAACCAAGATTTACATGCTAAAATCGCCACTTATCCTAGAGTACAATTTTGTACTCACTTGAAAACAATAATGCAATTATTCATTGCATTGTGTGTTGTAGGCTAGTCTAGGTAGGATAATTGTATTGTCCCTAAACAAGATCAATCGGGGAGCCTTTTGAGCTCAGTGTTTCATGTCTTCACTGTTCTTTCCTGCTCAATGGAATCCACAATTCTTGTGGATTCATATTGAAAATGTATGCAGATTTGAATGCTTTTATATGTGATATGATTACTAGTTAGCCTATTGCAGATCTGGACAAATGTGACTCGTTTCAGGAAACTAGGCATATGTCGCGTGTCACACTTCACAAGAGAGCCATTTGAACGTAAACTTTTTTCGTGCATTTTTTTCTGGCAGAAATGCATTCTGGAACATGTGAACTTTCATGTTTCTTAATAACAAACTTGTATGCCAACTGTAGATCAAAATAAAATTGTTAAATTACGAGTCTAGTTGGTTTAACCAGAGAAAAAGGCAGCAACCTTCCCGCTAGCCATGATTGTCTTAGATAATGAGTGGGCTGGACATGCCAAGAGATGGGTTCGGATTGGTCTGCCATATAGCACGCGTCTGTCTATTTGAACTGGTCAGTATGTGTAGGTAATCCTGTCTAATGCGGCATTAAAAAAAATAAAATATATATATACATCGCGTAGTAGAACTGCATAAGTGTTGCTCTCCACTTTCTGGAGGACCGAGTTTTGAAATCAGTTTAATTAGAGTATGATAGCTAAGGAGATGGAGAAAACCCCTGCCTTTGGATTACATCATCAAACTAAGGGCAACGATGGCATCCGTGACAGGGAGTAGCATCCATCCATGATGTATACGGGTAATAAAGTCTAGCTAGCTACATTTTCAGATATTACACGTTTCTAATTTTGACAGAAAGTTGTTTCCATTTCAAGTTAAAGTGTATTGTTAGCCAGCTAGCTAATGTTAGCTGGCTGGCTCGCTAGCTAACATTACATGTATGATCTTATTATTCATATCTCAGTGCCTTTTGCTTTGCTAGTTATAGCCTAATGTTAGCTAGCTAACATTGAACCTTGTTGGTTAGCTACCTGCAGATTCAGGCAGGGTAGTAACGTCCTGAGTTGGGATTATTGTTCATTGTTTACCTAGCTTGCAAAAGACTCCACTGTGCAAGTAACCATTTCAATAGAATGTCACTGCGACAACTGTTGATAGACGTAGCTGGTAAATGGCTATCTACTCCGATTTCAGAGCCCTCTAGTTTGAGTCTGCCAGAGCGCAAAATAACGAATGCTCAACATCCGTTGAATATGTCCGGTGTCAGTAAACATTGGCAAAAAAGCGTACATTGTTGCCAGCAGCACAGTTGCAGTCACTCTGGATAACATAAAAATTGCCTAACCAGCTCTGCTAGGGCGAGTAAAATAGTTAGTGAGCTGTTCTCTCATTTGTGTCTGGGAGTAGCTAGCAAGCTAGCCAAAGTTAACCAGTTAGCTTGGGTTCTTGACTGCTGTTGTTAGGACAGAGCGCTCGGGTCAACCCTTAAAGAGATCGGTGGGGCTAAGGCTTAAGAGGGTGTAAATGATGCTGAATGGGTGCAGACAAAGAAGATCTCTCCAGTGGGTACCAAAACATTCAAAGGTAATTTTCTCAAAAGTCAGGTTACAAGTTTATCAACTTTCAAAGCAGAATTACTTTTCCATTGTGCCTCAAATGCAGTGTATGATGTACCATTTTGTAACTCTGTGTCTCTGCTTTTGTCCAATGTAAAAAACACAATTTCAAATGTTGCTACTTAAGACTGAATCAAGGCGGCCGGTCACCAATGATCCACCTACCACTATTCACTATGAATGGTGTATAGAGGGCAGGATAGACAGTTAGACTGGTAGACTATATTGTACTGTGGTATGGTATAGTAAACGTTAGCATGTGGAAAAGCGTAGTGCATAAGGGAAGTACCAAAATATCTTGATATAGGGGAGGCGCATGTAAGCAGATGAGGACAATTTGCTAGGATTGTCACGGATACTCCCTATCCGGTGCTTTAGGTCACCAGGCTGCTCATTATTACGCACACCTGTGACCATCGTTACACTCACCAGCGCCTCATCAGACTCACCTGGACTTCATCACCTTCCTGATTATCTTCTCTATAACTTTAACTCCCTTTGGTTCCTTCCCCAGGAGTTCTTGTTTCTGTTCCAGTGTTCATGTCTGTACGGGCGCAGTGCACGCTGACACGGTCGACAGGTGCAAGGTGTTTCCTCCGGCACATTGGTGTGGCTGGCTCCCAGGTTAAGTGAGTAGTGTGTCAAGAAGCAGTGCGGCTTGGCGGGGTCGTGTTTTGGAGGATGCACGGCAGCGATGGGACAAGACTAACTACCAATTGGATACCACAAAATTGTGGAGAAAAAGGGGTAAAAGTAACGACAAAAATAAATGTCTGTACGCTACCCGTGTTTCTTGTTTAGTTCTATGTTCATTTAGTTATTAAATACACTTCCTGAACTTGTTCTATGTTCATTTAGTTATTAAATACACTCCCTGAACTTGCTTCCCGACTCCCAGCGTACACGTTACAAGGAAGGAATAAATGATATAGTAAAACCTGCAAAAGAGTGAATATAAACCAGGGAAAAGATGCACTACCCTCCCCTGTGCCCAATAAGAAAAACACACAACCTTCCCCAAAGCAAAAAAACAAGTTAGACAACCCTCCCCTAGTTTGGACCACCTACCCCAGCAAATTTCGAACTGTCCCTAATCACTCCCACACATACCAAACTCTTCTCATTCATCTAGATGGATGGTCCCTGCAATATGTCAATCTCTCCACTGCCACCTTAGTACATTACATTTACTTTTTAGTTATTTAGCAGACATTCTTATTCAGGGGGACGTATAGTAGCAAGTGCAAACATTTTTAAAAACTTTTTCGTAATGGGAATCGAACCCCACAACCCTAACGTTGCAATTTCCCTTCTTCCCCTCCCTTCTCCCCTCTTCCCTTCTCTCCTCCCTCCTGTTCTGCCCTTCCCAAACCCATCCCTCGCCCCTTACACACTTACCCTGGTCTCACCCACACAACTGTCTGTGTCCTCCAACAAACCTCCCCTCCTCCTACACATCTTTCCACAGACACATCCCTGACTCATGGCCATCTTCCTCCCTCCTTTCCTCTCTCCCTCCATTTCTCTTTCTCTATTCATCCCTATTTATCTATGCTCAGACATTATGTGGCCTTCAGACTGACCCTCCTTCGTTCCCCCCTCCTCTCCCCTCTCCCTCCTCTCCTCCCTTCTCTCCTCCCTCCTCTCCTCACCCCTCTCCCTCTCTCCTCAGCTCCCCCTCCTCTCCCCCCTTTCCACTCTCCTCTCCTCTCACACTCCCACCGTTTCCCACCGTTTCACCCCTTCAGGCTATACATTACCGAAGCCGTGTGTCACCACCATGTTTGTGTGTGTGTGTGTGAGTGAGTGAGTGAGTGAGTGAGTGAATGAGTGAGTGATCACTACTCAGTCTGTGTGTTTTGTGAGTCACACTTACTAAGCATAATTTTTATTTTTTTATTTTTATTTTACCTTTATTTAACCAGGCAAGTCAGTTAAGAACAAATTCTTATTTTCAATGACGGCCTGGGAACAGTGGGTTAACTGCCTGTTCAGGGGCAGAACGACAGATTTGTACCTTGTCAGCTCGGGGGTTTGAACTCGCAACCTTCCGGTTACTAGTCCAACGCTCTAACCACTAGGCTACCCTGCCGCCTCTCAACTGCTGCCAGTGGCCAGCCTTGGCCAGGTTGGGCTGTTACGGTGACCGTATTATCGCCACACAGGCAGTCACGAGTCATGACCGCAGTCAAATTCCATGTGACCATTTAGTCACGATAACTAGGCTTATTCAAGCTCTGATACTGCTGATGGTCATTAGTAACCTACCAAACATGCTAATTGCCTGCTCTATTGTCCCTCTAATCACTCTGACATCAATGCAAATGTATTCAAAATCGAATCAAACACTTCATGAGAGCCCATGAGCTTTCTATAGGCTAGGCCGACTATATTTATTTCTCAACTTCCCTAATATGAATCACATTTCTTCGCTTTACAGCAGGAGTATAGCCTATCTGATTGCCATAAAAATTATCCACGGGAAAAGCGTCCTCCATTCGCTATTTATGTATTTTTCACCCTGCCCCTGTTCCTAGACAGGTGCATGATAATGGTCCATTCTAAATCAAAACTAATTTCACACACATATTATTTACCATATGTAAAGACAAGATTAAATTAAGAATAGTCTGATGGGTGACAATATTAGCCTCTCCCTTATGAATGATGTATTTTCACTTGTGAATGATGCCCAGCGTGTGCAGAAAGGCAAGAAACAGTGCATCCCCTTTTTTAGCAACTTTTTAAAATCATAGTCACCCACCTCATGTAGCCTAGCCCATAGGCCTGTATGTTGATAAGGTTTGTATCACACCTCATGTAGCCTAGCCCATAGGCCTGTATGTTGATAAGGTTTGTATCACACCTCATGTAGCCTAGCCCATAGGCCTGTATGTTGATAAGGTTTGTATCACACCTCATGTAGCCTAGCCCATAGGCCTGTATGTTGATACGGTTTGTATCACACCTCATGTAGCCTAGCCCATAGGCCTGTATGTTGATACGGTTTGTATCACACCTCATGTAGCCTAGCCCATAGGCCTGTATGTTGACAAGGTTTGTATCACACCTCATGTAGCCTAGCCCATAGGCCTGTATGTTGATAAGGTTTGTATCACACCTCATGTAGCCTAGCCCATAGGCCTGTATGTTGACACGGTTTGTATCACACCTCATGTAGCCTAGCCCATAGGCCTGTATGTTGATACGGTTTGTATCACACCTCATGTAGCCTAGCCCATAGGCCTGTATGTTGATAAGGTTTGTATCACACCTCATGTAGCCTAGCCCATAGGCCTGTATGTTGATACGGTTTGTATCACACCTCATGTAGCCTAGCCCGTATGTTGATAAGGTTTGTATCACACCTCATGTAGCCTAGCCCATAGGCCTGTATGTTGATACGGTTTGTATCACACCTCATGTAGCCTAACCCATAGGCCTGTATGTTGACAAGGTTTGTATCACACCTCATGTAGCCTAGCCCATAGGCCTGAATGTTGATAAGGTTTGTATCACACCTCATGTAGCCTAGCCCATAGGCCTGTATGTTGATAAGGTTTGTATCACACCTCATGTAGCCTAGCCCGTATGTTGATAAGGTTTGTATCACACCTCATGTAGCCTAGCCCATAGGCCTGTATGTTGATAAGGTTTGTATCACACCTCATGTAGCCTAGCCCATAGGCCTGTATGTTGACAAGGTTTGTATCACACCTCATGTAGCCTAGCCCATAGGCCTGTATGTTGATAAGGTTTGTATCACACCTCATGTAGCCTAGCCCGTATGTTGATAAGGTTTGTATCACACCTCATGTAGCCTAGCCCATAGGCCTGTATGTTGATACGGTTTGTATCACACCTCATATAGCCTAGCCCATAGGCCTGTATGTTGACAAGGTTTGTATCACACCTCATGTAGCCTAGCCCATAGGCCTGAATGTTGATAAGGTTTGTATCACACCTCATGTAGCCTAGCCCATAGGCCTGTATGTTGACAAGGTTTGTATCACACCTCATGTAGCCTATCCCATAGGCCTGTATGTTGATAAGGTTTGTATCACACCTCATGTAGCCTAGCCCATAGGCCTGTATGTTGATAAGGTTTGTATCACACCTCATGTAGCCTAGCCCATAGGCCTGTATGTTGATAAGGTTTGTATCACACCTCATGTAGCCTAGCCCATAGGCCTGTATGTTGATACGGTTTGTATCACACCTCATGTAGCCTAGCCCATGTAGCCTAGCCCATAGGCCTGTATGTTGATAAGGTTTGTATCACACCTCATGTAGCCTAGCCCATGTAGCCTAGCCCTAACCTTATGTTGATAAGGTTTGTATCACACCTCATGTAGCCTAGCCCATAGGCCTGTATGTTGATACGGTTTGTATCACACCTCATGTAGCCTAGCCCATAGGCCTGTATGTTGATACGGTTTGTATCACACCTCATGTAGCCTAGCCCATAGGCCTGTATGTTGACAAGGTTAGTATCACACCTCATGTAGCCTAGCCCATAGGCCTGTATGTTGATAAGGTTTGTATCACACCTCATGTAGCCTAGCCCATAGGCCTGTATGTTGATAAGGTTTGTATCACACCTCATGTAGCCTAGCCCATAGGCCTGTATGTTGATACGGTTTGTATCACACCTCATGTAGCCTAGCCCATGTAGCCTAGCCCATAGGCCTGTATGTTGATAAGGTTTGTATCACACCTCATGTAGCCTAGCCCATGTAGCCTAGCCCTAACCTTATGTTGATAAGGTTTGTATCACACCTCATGTAGCCTAGCCCATAGGCCTGTATGTTGATACGGTTTGTATCACACCTCATGTAGCCTAGCCCATAGGCCTGTATGTTGATACGGTTTGTATCACACCTCATGTAGCCTAGCCCATAGGCCTGTATGTTGACAAGGTTAGTATCACACCTCATGTAGCCTAGCCCATAGGCCTGTATGTTGATACGGTTTGTATCACACCTCATGTAGCCTAGCCCATAGGCCTGTATGTTGATACGGTTTGTATCACACCTCATGTAGCCTAGCCCATAGGCCTGTATGTTGATACGGTTTGTATCACACCTCATGTAGCCTAGCCCATTGGCCTGTATGTTGATAAGGTTTGTATCACACCTCATGTAGCCTAGCCCATAGGCCTGTATGTTGACAAGGTTTGTATCACACCTCATGTAGCCTAGCCCATAGGCCTGTATGTTGATACGGTTTGTATCACACCTCATGTAGCCTAGCCCATAGGCCTGTATGTTGACAAGGTTAGTATCACACCTCATGTAGCCTAGCCCATAGGCCTGTATGTTGATAAGGTTTGTATCACACCTAATGTAGCCTAGCCCTAGCCCTACAACTAAACTGGGAAAATATCTTCTTAAAATTAAGCAAATGAATCCGCTTCACAACCAGTGTAGAGCCTAACTGGCATACATTGCATTCGGAAAGTATTCAGACCCCTTGACTTTTTCCACATTTTGTTACGTTACAGCCTTATTCTAAAATTCATTCATTTTTTTGCTCCCTCTTCAATCTATACACAATACCCCATAATGACAAAGCAAAAACAGGTTTTTAGCATTTTTTTAAATAAAAAATGTAATATGACATTTACATAAGTATTCAGACCCTTTACTCCGAACTTTGTTGAAGCACCTTTGGCCGCGATTACAGCCTTCAGTCTTCTTGGGTATGATGCTACAAGCTTGGCACACCTGTATTTGTGAAGTTTATCCCATTCTTGTCTGCAAAACCTCTTAAGCTCTGCCAGGTTGGATGGGGAGCGTCGCTGCACAGCTGTTTTCAGGTCTCTCCAGAGATGTTCGATTGGGTTCAGGCTCTGGATGGGCCACTCAAGGACATTCAGAGACTTGCCCCAAAGCCACTCCTGCGTTGTCTTGGCTGTATGCTTAGGGTCGTTGTCCTGTTGGAAGGTGAACCTTGGCCCCAGTCTGAGGTCCTGTGTAGATTTTCATCAAGGATCTCTCTGTACCTTGCTCCTTTCACCTTTCCCTTGATCCGGACTAGTCTCCCAGTCCCTCCTTAAACCTCCTTATGGCATGATGCTGCCACCACCCTGCTTCACCGTAGGGATGCTGCCAGGTTTCCTCCATACGTGACGCTTGGCATTCAAGTCAAAGAGTTCTATCTTGGTTTCATCAGACCAGAGAATATTGTTTCTCATGGTCTGAGATTCCTTTAGGTGCCTTTTGACAACTTCAAGCGGGCTGTCATGTGCCTTTTACTGAGGAGTGGCTTCCGTCTGGCCACTCTACCATAAAGGCCTGATTAGTGGAGTGCCTCAACACAATCCTGTCTCTGAGCTCTACGGATTGATTTTTGCTCTGATATGCACTGTCAACTGTGGGACCTTATATAGACAAGTGTGTGCCTTTCCAAATCATGTCCAATCAATTGAATATACCACAGGTGGACTCCAATCAAGTTGTAGAAACATCTCAAGGATGATCAATGGAAACAGGATGCACCTGAGCTCAATTTCGAGTCTCATAGCAAAAGCTCTGAATAGTTATGTAAATAAGGTATTTCTGGTTTTTATATTTAATAAATGTGAAAAAAATTCTAAAAATCTGTTTTCACTTTGTCATTATGGGGTATTGTGTGTAGATTGATGAGAAATTGTTTTTATTTAATCCATTTTAGAATAAGGCTGTTAACATAACAAAATGTGGAAAAGGTCAAAAGGCCTGAATACTTTACTCACTGTACATAGGTGGCGCGTGAGTTTCAAGTTTGGGGAAGATCATTTTCACCGTAAAAATGAGCATTTATAATAAAGCATTACATGAATAATTGCATTTGCAGTCACTTTTGAGAATGGTGTTTTCCTGCTAATTGATTGCATTTTGGAACATTCGAGCTTATAGCCTGCTGACATGTGAACATTGCTGCGCTTCTAATGTGAAGAAATAGCCTAATAGTTTGTCAACATGTTAAGCTAAACGTTCTGATCTGTTGCATCAGCCTCATGGCTTTTGAAAGTTTTTTTGTATTAATTTGGGAGCTATCGCATCCCACAACTGTCCCAGACTATGTTTGGAATATTTCTTTCTCGGACAGAATAGGTCGACGTTTGCACAATGGGAGATATTAGATTGACATAGGCTAGTGCTTTTGCTGTTCGTTAGGCCTACTCATCTTGTTGGCTGACGAAAGTAAACGTGGACAGTTCTTCTAACA